>NW_014577312.1:106003-107484 GCF_000485595.1 Priapulus caudatus | reverse complement strand
TCTTATGTCTTAACCCGACTAGACTAAAAGTAAAGTTATAACAACATTTAGTAGTTCACAAGAGCTGAAATCTCTCATGCTCTTCCTTGTTGTAAAGGTCAATCTATTAAGAATTATGATATATTTTTAATAGGAGCGCAGGCAGCGAGAACAAGAGGACTTGGAAATGGCAAAAGAACTCGCAGAAGAGGATGATGAGGCATTTTAAGTACAGTCTATTTAACTATGGCATTATTAAAATGTCTTTATACAGATTGCCTTTACTGTGTGCGGGCCCATTTGATGAATTCTGTCATGTTTTTGCGAATGACCTTTTTGAAGCATCAAACTACTCATTTCCATTTTTGTTTCGATAAAATTTGAATTGCAAGTCTAGCCATACAGTACTCCTCAAAGGTATGCATATATTAAATATACATAATAAATGTACATTAAAAAGGAGCATTTCTTGGTCCGAATACTGAGAAATCGAGACGCATTTCCTGTCATACAGATAGACAACAAGGTATTTATGAAAATCAATGGCCGACTCTGCGCAGAAACATGCAACATTGGTGATGGAATTTGTACGTTATGCACGGCAACGTCTCATATTTCTGTTGTACAATGAAAAACTTCTGCAATAAATACAAGGTTTGTGTGATATAAATATTTATATACTGGGTGTAGAATGATGTATGGAATATTGATCTTTTTCATAGACGGTGCTTTTCTCATTGTGTTTATTTTATCCTACCTTGTGGTCTAGATAACCTACCAACTGTTGTGATGCATTAGATTTCTAATCTGTGGCTCAAAAGTAGTAAATTGTTAAAGAAATTATGTGACTAGAACTACCAGCATGTAAGAGTTGGTGAGTGAGAGAGTCAATTTCCGAAGAGGCAGAATGGAAATGTTTGGCTAGAGGAACTCAGGTATAGATGCAAAAACTTAGTAAGGTGTTGGAATATAACATTCAACTATTATAATATTATGATATCTGCTTGATTCAACATTGCATACAAATGTACTTTGGACATCTTCATCACATACTACAGTGTATTATCGCATTTTAAACTCGCATCCCGTATAACTGAAGTATACCTAGAATCAATTCCCTGAAAATATTGGCAATGTTGATAAAAGTCTGTGCTGATCAAGCAGTGTGAAACCAGACGTGCATTTAGCCATAGCCACCTCGCAACGGCGTTTTGAAAAGAATTAGCAATGAGCACATTTCAAATGTAGGACCTGAGAAAAAGTAACATTTTAAAATTACTGTTACGTAATGCGAAACTCGTACGTCTGGTTTGTATAAAGGTTGATGAAGTGTGGAACGGTCGACAATAGTATATATGACAATCATATGATTGTGAATGTTATATTTTACACCAGGTGGCAGTACAGCTGTAATATGGCTAGAACATCATCTTGCCTCGTATAGCATAGCATAGCGGTTCCCATTCAGTGGCGTAGCTAGGATTTTTTTAGCGGGGGGGGGG
>NW_014577312.1:93873-105093 GCF_000485595.1 Priapulus caudatus | reverse complement strand
ATTTTAACCGGACTTAGCACCAACTAAGTACGGTACCAGCTAAGCCGTGTATACGTGTGAACGCAGCTTATATATATTTATATATATATATATATATATACTGCATAGTTTGATACATGTACGGATGCTGAATTTATTTTCGAAAATATCACAATTGTTATGGTTTTGTGATTTATATCATTGGAAATAATTCTGCAAGGGCGGAACAACATTGTGTGGCAACCTTGATAATCATTTCAATACTACACGTGGAAACAGCTGTTTGAATAAGTGAGAGAAAAAACACATGGCCGACTATCGGAAAACGCAGCCAATGCGGACAAATTTGCGAATAGCGTGCGAGTCACAATGCGGGCAGCAGCAGCAGCAGGAAATGTACGCTACGTGAGCACGCAACACGGTTTGCAGTAACACCACAAAGGTTTTTCGTAGTCTGGACAGGTGCTCGAACCGATGCTATCGCGCCGGACAAACCGCCTCAAGGCTGTCTCGTTATCTTCCGTATTTCCCCTACTAACATTACTCTATCACGATTGAACTGAATAACATATAAAAAAGAAGCCCTTCGAATTAGCGGCACAGGTCGAACCTTGGGTTGTGCCGGGCGATGATTAAGCGTAATTATCCTAGTCTATATTGAAATGCATTGATCTTGAATTCGTCGCTACCTAAACGATGGCTGTATCTTTGTTCGGTTGAAGGTGGTTCGCCCCAGGCCCCACCTATACAGTCGTTTTCCTTCACATTGAGTTCCGCAAACACCTTCAACGTGCGAGTTGCATAAAAGCAATTGAGTGTCAAGTGTTGCACACGTCTGTGTGTCGATGTATTTTTGAGGTGCTTTAGTGTACGTTTTGTATTCTAACCTCCAATCATATACGCTAAAGACCCATTTTTGTCCGTAAACAGATAAAGCCGCCACTGCAACACATTGCCTTGCGTCATAAACGGCGGGTGAGGTGAGATTTACAATCACGGAATTTTACACACCAATGTCCTGTAACTCTACCCTCTGGCCCGAAACCTGCAGTATACGCGAAGGTATGCTTGCCTGTCGTGACCTGAAATATGCACATATATGCGCGCTAGTTTAATACCTTATCAAATTCGTAGTCGGTATGGGGTATTACGCACTGCATTTAGTTCTACAGCCATAGGCTAGAGCAGTAGTGCGTGCGTGGTGAGAATGGAATATGCACCGCTACGAAACTGTCGAACGTTGTTAATTCTACTGACATGCACGCATACGAAATTATGATTGATGTTAGTGTGTGACCCAATCCATGTCACCAGTATCGGCCGCATCCGTACCGCGATATATATATATACATAGTATATATATATATATATATTAATATATCTGTATATGTATATATATGTATATATATATATCTATATACTATAGTGTATACTATAATATATATATATATATGTATATATTTCCCCCAACTTCACACCATTTACCTCGCCCCTCATTCTCCGTCCTTCCTTCCCTAATGTCCTTTTTAAATATCGCTTATCGCAATTTAACTGTTCATTCTCTCGACAAAACGTTCACCGCACGTTGGCGGTTGTTTTTGTTAATGCTTCCACCACCACCACTTCCTTGTTGTCGATGCGGATTTTCTGCTCGCAAAGAGGTTCTCAACTGCGCACTAATTTTGAGAAAAGCTTCACGCTTAAAGAAAGGAATATTTATTAACACATATAAATGTTAATGTATTAATTACGCACGAACGTTTAGACGTTTCGCTCGCTGGTGGCATAAAGTTCCGTTGCACTTATATATATATATATATATATAGTATACTATATATATATATATATATATATTAAGAGTGAGAATGAGAGCGAGAACGAGGAAGCGAGAGAGAGAAAGAGTGAGAGCGCAGAGAGAGAGAGAGAGAGAGAGAGAGAGAGAGAGAGAGAGAGAGAGAGAGAGAGAGAGGAAGAGAGAGGGGGAGATTGTGGAAAATTATTATTAAAAATTATATATAAAAATCAAACTTGGTCTTCGTATGAAAAAGTCGTGGAAGTTAGGCGTAAATAAGTAGACGCACGTGACCAAACCATTTTATTTTTTGTTTGGATCGGTGTTCTTGATACGATTTCCTTGTTTACGCCCTAGACGTGACTTTCGTTTCCAGATAGCTCTTATCGTATGAATCTTACCAAAACCGGACCTCTTAGGAAACGAGTTGCACTGAGAACAGTACGTGACATACACTTGATTCTTTCAATTATAGCTACGTCACGATTTTCTCGTTCGATGTACAAAAGCATTAAATGCAAAACGAGATAAACACGTCCTATATTTCGGCTGCGATCGTTGATGAGCCGAATTTGCAAATGCACGCGTCACGGTAGCTCGTGCAGTGTCGAGGCACTCGTGTCTAACAGGCTTTCAACTCCACCGCGGTGTTATATGGGTCAAAAACGAGAGACACAACTACCCGGTAAATGGGTCAGCCCGCAGCGAACACCGTATAAATGGCGAGTATGCGAACTAAAGAGGCAGTAATCTTATTGTAGCTGCACGCAGAGCATAAACTTGCGAGCACCATGAACTTTTGCCGCGGATTCTCGGCGGTGTCCCCTACTCTCATCCTGGTCGCATGTGTTGCATGTGTCGTCAGGGCAAGGCCCCTGGCCACGACAGCCGACGATACGGACGCCATGGTAAGTCTCCTACCGTTATGACTCATTCAGTTATCAGAGTGTGAAGCCGTCTAGCATGGCAACGAACTAGCAGTTGTATTGCGTGCAAATGGTGGCTCGTGCTCACCAGGAAATACGTGCTAATATCTATGTAGTAGTTGTTACCCAGGCTCCTGTGTTTGCAGGAACAACATATATAACCTCGGATTGTTTAGCGTCTAAATTAAGCTGATCGTCGCATGCACTGCTATCGTTTTTTCTCTCTCAGAAAATCACGTTTCTTTTTAAATTACCATTGGAATAAAAAAAAACCTGGGAGATTTTCTATGTGTTTGCGTGCATGCGTGTTCGCCGACTGTTGTTTCGCTGGTTTCGTGGCATCGCGATTAGTAATCACAAGCGTCTGTTAATTATCCATACAGGTTTTCTTTATAGAGGATGTTTCATCTCTTTCAGCATTACCTTATCAAATACGGATATCTTGAACCCGGAGAGGATCACCAGAACCCATTTCTACGCCATATAGCACTATTGTAAGGATAAACCGCGGATAGAGAGAGATCCGTTCTAACTTGCATATAATCAAGAGTTTATAAATAAATATATATAATTATATATTTATTAGCTCTTGATATAATCTCTCTCCCTCCCCTCTCCCCATAAGTCTATTGTATTATAACATAACTGAAATTAGTTCACTAAAATGGTTGAAGTAAAGATATAAATGGGGGCAAAGAACATATAAATGGAGCAAAGAAGCATGCAGTGTTATGTGTGCACCACATAATGTGTGCACACGTGGCGTGGCAGCGAAATACGTAGGCAAGACAGGTAGGCAACGCAGGTAAATAGCAGTGCAGGTATGCGGAAGTGTAGGTGCTTCAGGTGTGTGGTGCAGGTACACAGCATGATAATGATACTTGTATAGACACCGTGGTTGTGGCACAGGTAGCGCGTGTGGCAGTGATATAGGTAGACAGAGTGATAGTGCCACGGGTAGAGCCAGTGGTGGCAATAGCCGGCAAGCAGTTGTAGAACGTGAAAACAAATATTTATAGAGTTACCGCGCCTCTGTATGTTGCTACGTTTCTATTGACACATCTGCCGTTGGTACATGACAAATTTCTTTTCACAGGCAATTTCAGGATTATTTTGGCCTGCCAAAAACGGGTAGAGACGACGATGACACTATGAAGAAGATGGAGGAAGAAAGATGCGATCTCAGAGATCCCGTGTCTAGTACAGCACTGGAGATCTTTGCTAACGTGCTAAATCTACCGACTGCTGGTTTCGATGTTTTATCTGACGTCCCTGGGGAAGGTTAGTCCATTCATCCATCCATCCATCCATCCATCCATCCATCCATCCATCCATCCATCCATCCATCCATCCATCCATCCATCCATCCATCCATCCATCACGCACGCCATCCATAGTCTATCGCATCCATTTAACCATCCTAATCCATAACATCCAATTCATCCATCCTCCGGAGTCCATCCATCCATCCATCCTCCATCCATCCATCCTGCATGCCGATCGCATCCAGTCCGGATCCATCCATCCATCCCAGTCAATCCCATCCATCCCATCGAGCCCAGCCCGAACCCAGCTTGCCAAGCCCCCGGCATCCGCACCGATGCCGAGCAGGCCCTCCCCGCATTTCCACGAAGGCCGGCCGGGGCACGCGTGGGACAGCCGGGCCCTCCATCCAATCCATCCATCGCATCGAACATCCATCCATCCATCCATCCATCCATCCATCCATCCATCCATCCATCCATCCATCCATCTATCCATCCATCCATCCATCCACCCATTCATTCATTCATCTATCTCTCTTTCACACCCTCTCTGTCTCTCGCTTATTAGCCTTTCCTCCATTTTCAATAGCCATATTGCAGGTGTAAACAATTGATGTACCAAGGTTTCCATAAAACTGTCAGAACGAACCTTTTTAATTATTTATTAACTAATAATTACCAATTAAAATCTCATTATTTTATCTTATATATTTTGAACAGAATGATGCGTTTAGCATGCGTTTAAAAAGCACACGTTTGAAATCGTTGATGATTGTAACAGTCGTCATAACTAAATGTTGCAGGACAGCAACGATCCTGGTTCAAGTGCACGCTGCGATGGAAAATTGTGAAGCCTAGCCAAAACCTCAAAGAGTCTGATGTCAGGTAACTTACCGTGCTGGTAGTATGTTACAAACATTATTTTATTTTAATTTATTATTTTTTCTGATTTAATTTATTTTAAAGAATGTGCTCCTTATAGACCAGTAAGCATCATGAACCATATTCTCGCAGGAATATTGTGACACAAGCGATGAAGAAATACGAGGGCGCACTGAATCAGGATCAGAACGAATATACCTTCAGCATCGAGGAAGCGAGAGATCAGGAAGATCCCGACATTAAGGTATATAATGAGATAGATGGGTGGATGGATGGATGGATGGATAAATAGATAAATGGATGGATAAATAGATAAATGGATGGATAGATAGATAGATAAAATGAATGGATAGATAGATAGATAAATGGATTGGTAGATAGATAGATATATGGATAGTTAGATAAATCGATGAATAGATAGATGGATGGATTGATGGATCGATGAATGGGTGGATGGATAGATAGATAGATGGAAGGATGGACGGATGGATGGATGAATGGATGAGTAAATGAGATGTACGTTCGTATAGACAGCCAGATAAACAGACATCTAAATAGTCACTAAAAAGATTTATATTTTTGTCGCCTATAAATTTTTATTCAACCATATCGTTTTATTTCATGTATCTCGTCGAAGCTGAACAATCCAGATATGGTTGATATTTTATTGGCGCTTCATGCTTCCTTACTTCATCCACAGCTCTTATTTGTCACCGGGAATCACGGTGATACGTTCACCTTCAAGAAAAAAGATGGCGTAGCGCATGCATTCTACCCAACAGAGGGCGCCATTCACTTCAACGACGACTCAAACTGGACGATCAAATCTAAAGATGGAATTGATTTCGAACCTGCAGTATACCACCAGATCGGTCACGCATTCGGCATGGAGCATTCGAGAAATACGAGCGCATTAATGAACCCGATTTTCAAACGTGCCGATGTGCCCATCTCCTTAAGTGCTGACGATATCGAAAGAATGAAAAAACTATATCGTAAGTAGTATCGTTACATTGGCGGATCCAGCTTTTTGAAAAAGTCCAGTAAGAAATAAAGGGCACTCTTTCCTGCTTAATTTTTTGAGTGTCTTAAAAAGGTGACGAAGGCAGCTTATGCGACGTGCCTAAGGTACGTTCCCATTTAGGGGGGAGGGGGGGTTGAGGGACCTCCCCCAAATTTTTTTTTTAAATTGGTGCATTCTGAGAGCATCTGAGCAGTAACTTTGATGTCTAGAATGCAAGATGGAATTCCAAATTTTTCGCAGAAAATTATCTATTATGTGTTTTCCATTTTTTTTCTTTTTTGGGGGTAAAAAAATTGGGGGGGGGTATTGTATTGTTGAAAGTGTATTGTTAGTTACCAGGATTATCTGCCATACGATATCACTATCTTGTAGTCAGTTATACTTAATAGGAAAATATTCGCCATCAAATTTAATCAGTACAAATTTAATCTAGCAGGTAGGGGGGCCTATGCAACGATACCTATTTAGCCAGTAAGCCCATCGGTAACTTATAACTGAGGAGCACTGTGTTCTGGCGAAAATAACTCAATATTGTGATGGAAAGCCGATATCACATAATCGCGCGTGTGTCCGTGAGATACCTTGTAGGCTGTAATCATACATTCACTTTTGAAATTTGGGTCAATCGTGCGCGTAATGCAGGCCGTTCGTGCAAGTTTTGTTGCAAAGGTATTTGCGGTAAGAACGGCATAAATAGAAATTCAGACAATAGAAATCACCGAAATTAAAGAATTATAGATATTATAATAGAAATTACGTGTTACCTTAGTGTTATATGAAATCATTGTTTACACGTCGTGTTGTTGTATGGCTTCACCGATTACGTGTTGCACTGGAGCATGTAATTAACGTGTGCGTGTTGCATTACTGTCGCGTTCCATTAGTTAGGTGTTGCGATGTTACGTGGAATCACTATGTTGCAGGTTGTATTGCTGCATATAATATTTCCCATCGCATTTTTCACTCTTGCAGCGCCACGGTTTTGTGAACGGATACACATGGATCGTACGTGAGCGTGCAGCAACAGTCTCCAGCAACATTCTGGCGCGAACGATGCTTACCGTGACCGCGCCACACGTCTTCTTCACTACCCCTCATACGATCGCCCTGTTACGTCACAAGATGGCGTCTAACAACAACATCGACGCGCATCTCAGCACATCTTCAACTTTTCCTCATATGCCCGTAGAATTCCACTGCGACATCTTCGGTGGTGTCACCTGCTTGTTTACGCGCGCAGAGTAATTCAACACATGCGGGCCGGAAATGAACTTAGTCGTCACTTCGTTTGCGACTTTTTAACGGCTAGTACAATGCGATGGTTCGCATGGCACGGATATATAAGTACATAGGTAGAAAAATGTAGATAGTACGTACATTTACGTGACTATATATCCGTGTATTATGTTTAATAAGATTTGCACAACGTAGAACTGTTACGATAGCTACTTGAGCACTTCAGTGTAAAGGCTTCATGATTGTCGTCAAATGAAGAAACGTTTTGCGTGACCTGCGTATCCATTACAAACCCTTTCAAGCTTATTTATGCAAATGAATACGCGTTTTATCGCAATTTAAACAGAGTCTGATCATTTCGTTTGCCAGTGTTTTGTATTTATTTTGTTAAATAGTAAGTTAAATATAAGTTTTTAAATAGCTCTAAACGTAGACAAATGAATGCCATGAAAATGTAATGCTTGTAAATAATGCGTTTGATAAACTGTAAATATTCTGTTTACGTTCTAGTGAACTGTTACATGCCAAGTCTGTGTTTGTAAATATTGCGCACGAATAGATCTACGCGGTGACTTGTTGAAAGCGAGGTACTTTTACGCATATATTGATAAAGTACTACTGATATGGGCCGAATAAAATGCTGAAAAAAAATACAAGAAATTTTATAGCTTTTAATTTTCAATTGCATCTAAATTATATTCATATTTACACCGCTTGTATAAAACGCAAAAAGTGATACAGACATTTAGTAATGACTTAATAACCATGATAACTGATTAAATTTCTCTTCAGTGCTAAATCCATAAACAGATATTCTGTGATGGGTTATCACGAATGTCGCATGTGAGTAAATTTCTACACTGACTTGCTTAAAAAAAGATTTCATACTTTTGCATTTCTAGTCGGGAAGCTGCTCAATTAGTGTTATATAAATAGCGATACAACCCGCGATTTTGACATGTGTGACAATGTGCCGTATTTGCACAGAACGATGCGTAATTATTAGTGAAATATCCAACTGTTCATATATTAATCGTAACTACAACCAAATTTGTTAGTCGCATACAACCTGACCAACGTATCTCACTAGTGACTCACAATACACGTCAGTATATTTTTTATAGTACGGTATATATATATATTCTTGTAGAACACTTAAACGAATTCCAATGAGACTTTTTCAGATTTACGTTTTTAATTCGTCACAAGCATCGCTTCAATTTTTTTAAAAAGAACTCCTCCTCATTCAGACTTATATGTACTCACGGTATATATACGATATATATATATATATATATATATATATATATACATATCGTGGGCCAAGGTGGCAGCACCAGTGTCATCAACCTTGGCATTGACAAAATACGAACTCAAACAATAGCTGCGAATAATGGAAAATTATGCGAGTATCAAGAGCCAGCGACGTGCTGTTGTCTTTCTTTTAAATATGTTATTCTTGAGGCACTGACTTTTACCGGCCTTGTTTCGCTGTTTACGCAGTCTCCCCCTATCTCTCTCTCTCTCTCTCTCTCTCTCTCTCTCTCTCTCTCTCCCCGCCGCGCGCACGCGCGCGGGTCTCTCTCTCTCCCTCTCCGGCTCTCTTCCTCTTTTTGTGTGCCTCTTTCTTCCACCATATCTCTTTTCCACTCACCATCTCTTTTTATCTTTTTTTCAGTCTCTCTTCTTTTCTTTCCTTATCCCGCATTCTCTCTAATTTGTGATTTGTGATCAGCGCGTTCGCGTGTATGTGTGCGCATGCGCGTGTAGTGTGTATAGGTGCGCGCGTGCACGTGTGTACGTTGATGTGTGCGCGTATATATATATTGATAGATATTTATTTCTGCATATATCTGCGTGTGATCGCGTGTGCGTGTGTATGTGCGTGTGCGTGTTCATATGCGTGTGCGTGTATGTGTGCGCGCGTGTGCGTGTGTGTGCGCGCGCGCACGTGTGTGCTTGTGCGCGCGTGTGCGTCGGCATGATTGTGCGTATGCGTGTATGTTTGTTCCCGCGTGCGTCTGTGTTCGTGTGTGTGCGCGCACGTGTGTGTTTATAACTTTATGCGCGCGTGTGCGTGGTCGATCCAAAAATCTGCTATTACTGTTTAACCGTACAAGAAGTTTATGCGATTTATCTTTAAAAAACGACATCTTTAAACAGTTTCAAATGGTCGTGTTCAATAAACTAGACGTGTGACTTCGGCAGGATAATAGATATTTGTTATATTGCTTTACATGCTATGACGTATTTTTTTCTAGCGTTTGTTTTTGCTATTACTGTTGCTATTTCTAGTATTGTTGTGTTTGTTATTGGTGTGTTGCTGTTGACATTGTTGTTAATTATCTGCAGTGGTTTTAATCTCGTCTCGGTGTTAGATTCTGCGCTGTTAGAATAGTCATTGCAACAACTCGCGCCTTTTAATTGTAATGCATAAATAATAAATACATAGATAAATAAATAAACAAATATGTATACATTTTTTTTCATTTATTTATACTTCACAAGTTTACGTGCACATTTGTTGTAGAAATCCTACAAAAATGTCGACGCGTTTGCAATAAAAAAGGAAAATGACTAATTTTCCTAAGCGTCGACGGTAAATGTTTTAAATTTTAAATGACAATATTGTCAACTAAATAGACACTCTTTCGCGATTCATCCAGACTAGCCGATTGTCACATTATATCTACATACTCCGCCGTGTATGTATTCTTCAAATATCTATTATTAAGGTGAGAAATAAAAACTATTAATTTAAATAACAAAGTCGCTGCCAGGAAAATGTCACGAAGACCTTATATTGCGTGCTGCGGTGTTTCATAAATAAATATGAATAATTCTTTAATTACAAATGAATAAATTAAGTAGAATCGTATACTACTTATATTAAATATAAACACTATATGCGTATTTACAAGCAGCTAAAGGATAATGAGTATCAATGCTGTATTGCCTGGCCCCGTGAACTCCACGGAAAAAATATCAGCATATAACACTCGCAATAAAATCGTTTACAATATAATACGTGTGTGAAGTTACATTACATAAATACGCTAAAGCACTACTCATGAACTGTACACATTGTCGCAGATAATACATCGCACAACCGCTTGAACACAACCTAGCATAATTAGATGACAAGCTATGCCCCTGGCAACCAGCACAGCGGGCCTCTGTGTCTGCACTAGGCCTAGCTCTAGTACTATAGCCCTTCGCTCCGCCGCAGGAAGCGCCACAGGAAGAGCGAAGGGCTATAGTACTAGAGCTACACTAGGGCCTGCTATACTATAGGACTATAGCTGTGCCATAGACGTGCATATACGCAGGCCAACCAAGATATATAGACCTAGCTATACCAGATACGTATACCAACGATACCACGATATACCAATACGTACCAAGATACCAAGACACCAATACCAGTACCAAGATACCAAGACACCAATACCAGTACCAAGATACCAAGACACCAATAGTATACCAAGATATATAGAGGTAGCTATACGCAGGCTAACGATTGCTGCGTGCTCGGTGATTTGCCCTAGCTACTATCAATGACCCCGAATGTCAAAACGATCGAACGCGATGGCGTGCATTTGCAGCGACGATGCTTAGCAGCGACGGGTGGACGTTGACGATGCTTAGCGGCGACGGCGTGGACGCTTGATGATGCTTGAGCGGCGACGGGTGACGTGACGATGCTTAGCGGCGACGGGATGGGCACGTTGCGATGCTTAGCGGCGACGGGTGGACGTTGACGATGCTTAGCGGCGACGGGTGGACGTTGACGATGCTTAGCGGCGACGGGTGGACGTTGACGATGCTTAGCGGCGACGGGTTAAGACTGACGAATGCTTAGCGGGCGACGGGGGACGTTGACATACTTAGCGGCCGACGGGTGAACGTTGACGATGCCTTATCGGTGACCGCGCGACGTTGACGATTCTTTTGATGTTGAAGTTAACGCTGACGATAGGATGCCACCGGAAAACAGGTGCGTGCTACAGCTCTATTGCTATAAAATAAAAACGTATTGCGATATAATTAAAACTCATACAATTCACGCACACGCGCCATTCGCACTATAGGAAAAACCATACTAATTTAACACTG
>NW_014577312.1:87269-93848 GCF_000485595.1 Priapulus caudatus | reverse complement strand
ACTGTGTGTGTGCGCCGCGTGTGTGCTTGCGTGCCTGCGTCGTTGTGCGTGACTGGGTGTGTATGTGTGTGTGTGTGTGTCGTGCGTGGTGTGTTGTGGTGTTCGTTGCGCGCGTTGTGTGCTTGCGTGCGTGCGTGTGTGCGTGCGTGCCGTGCGTGTGATGCGTGTGTGATGTATGTGCTCGTATGGTGTGTGTGATGCGTGGTGCGTGCGTGTGTGTGTGCGTGCGTGCGTGCGTGTGATGTTGTATGTGTGTGGTGTGGCAAGTAAGCGGGATTCTCATCGCTCACCTGTATTTCCCATCCAGGCTCGCCTCGCGCTAAATACTGCTGAGCCATGATCCGTTAACGTGTGAACTGCTTCGGTGGAACTGGATCGGATTACCGCAAGCAGCTTTCTGATGAAACCACTCGATCCGAATCGATTTCGTTTGCCAGTTGCTATTAGTTGGCCTTTTGGTCGCGAGAGTTGTAGAAGAAAAGCGTTTCGGGATTGTCTGAGTGGTCGATTAAATGCGCGTTAAACTTTCATTGCTACTTTGCCGTCTACTAAAGTCAGTTATTTTCGTGTAGAAAACAAACAAGCGTTAATAAAGTAATAGAAATCGAACGTTACAAGATGCGCTAAAGTCGGACTATTATATACGTAATAGCGTAAGATACCCAACATCAAGCCTAGGACGGTTTAGCCACTTAGAAAGTAGAGAGAGAAGTATATATATATTGTAGCATAATAATAGTATAAAATAAGTATATATTTCACGTGGAGAAATAGGTTTAAAATGTCGAAAATGACTAAACATAATATTAGCCGCGAATATGAAGTCTATATTGCTGGCTTCGTAAAGTATCACCGATACGCCGTATAAGACACCTCCGATGGTGCAACCTGCCGATCCATGTTAGATTCCAAACTCACCATGTACTCCTCGCACAGTGCGAAAACAAATTGAATAGTTTCGGGTAACAAAACGAAACATTTTGAACGCCAATATAATATTATATAGAATCTATTTATTATTTACTCTGATTATTATATATAGCATTATATACGTACAATCCGAATAATCGATCTAACTACATGACGTCGATTGCCTGTTATCGTATAACGATATAACTCTATCTCTATCTTATTATCTATCTATCATTTATCTATGCATCTATCTTATCTATCTATCTATTACTATCTATCTATCTATCTATTACTATCTATCTATCTATCTAGCTATTCTATCTACTCTATCTATCTCATCTTCTCTATCTATTCTATCTATCTATCATCTATCTATCTATCTATCTATCTATCTAAGTCTACTACTATCTATCTCTATTATCTTCTATCTATCTATCTTGATCTATCTATCTATCTTCTAATCTATCATCGTTATTCTATCTATCTACTTCTATCTAATCTATCTATCCATCTATCTATCCTTACTATCTATCTCTATCTATCTTATATTCTACTTCTTTTATCATTATATCTATCTATTCTAATCTATCATATTTATTTGCTAATCACTATCTATATCTATTGTTTCTATTCTATCTTACTATGTATCTACTATCTATCTATCTATCTATCTATCTATCTATCTATCTATATCTATCTATTCTTCTGTCTCTCTCCGGGGGGGTCTCCGTCTCTCTCGTCTTTCTCTCTCTTTCTCTTCTCTCTCTCTATATATATATATATAATAGTATTATATATATATATATATTATCGCTTTAATTGTTATAATCCGATCTAACTATATGACGTTGATTTCTGTTATCGTATATACGATATCTATCTATCTTCGTATTATTCTATCTATCATACTATCTACTCTCTCTCTCTCTCTCTCTCTCTCTCTCTCTCTCTCTCTCTCTCTCTCTCTCTCTCTATATATATATCGCTTTAATTGTTCTAATCCGATCTAACTATATGTTGTCGATTGCTTATCGTACTTACTAGTAGCGCTTGGTCGTCGGCCGTCTCTCGCTTTTCCACAGGCGCGGCAAGGCAAAGCTGACTGATCACAACCAGGCAAGCGAGCAGACGACACAGGCAGCCGCCATATTGCCTCCCATTCATAACGAAGCTGTTATTCATAGTATTATAGCTATCTGAGCTGAGGCAGCAAGGACGAATGGCTCCTTTCACTTTCGGTCGCAACCAGGCGAATTACGAGGAGTGAGAGTGAAAGTGAGAGTTGACTGAATTTATACTTTCACTTAACCAAAATGGCGTCTTGCATGAATGAGCGGACTTCAAGGTTTTGCATCCTCCTCCGCACGCGTTACTATTACGTTATGTAGGTCATTATGACTCGGGTCTACTAACCTACACCGAGCTTCAATATCCACGTTACTTTGCCGACGCTTGTCGTCGCGCCAGGACCTTGTGTGGCGAGCGTACCCTTGCCTCCTTACCCGATCACCTCACTCACTCGCACTCCACATCACGTACGAGTGCCGCTCTCCGCCGCCCCCGTATTCCGTCACGTTGTCAAATTATATAATAATGCCTTCTCTTATTAGATGGCAATGGATATAAAATGTCGATTATGTCTTATTTTTTGCTGTTATCATCGTAGCACGGCCGCCTGTGGGCTCGCGCGTGGAGGGTCGCTTTTTGTTGGAGCCGATACCGCGGCGGGTTAACAATGGATCAGGTTCAAACCGCTGAGACAGGGTCATAAAAGGCAACGCAACGTAGATGCGTAAATTGTTACGGAGCTCGACATAGTTCTTTGACATTAGCTGGTCACGCATAATGGGATGCGACCTTCTTGCTACCCTGCTGATAGCGGTGAAGGGCTTACACTGGCCGCTAGTTCATTACAAAGTTGCCAGTCCTTCACCTTCTCACCCAATCGGTTACATTCGAAGACCTCGAAATTCACTCTGCGGTTGCGGCGTAGCCATATGGCCCGACCTAGTGTTTGGGCAAGGGCACGCTGTCTAGCTCCCTCAAAGGCACATCTATATTCGTAAATACACGATACGATAGAAAAGTAACATGCGAGCATGCTTGTGACCTTTGCTTGCTAAATATAGGTTTAATATAACACAAATAAAAATATTTTTTCGCTGCTAAATCACATATTTCAATCGAATAGCGTGACTTAGATTGACCTTAAATTGTTTAGCTGCGAATTTTAAATTCATAGCAACGATCACGAGTCCATGGCTACCGATGTAATGACAGTATAATTGTATGAATTGCGAATAAAGAAGAAGGTTCTGTGCTTCCTTTGATGTTAACCCTGCCTTTAGCTATGCCGCCTGATATATACACACTCCAACCTACCCGTAGGTACACACATACACGCGCATGCACGCGTACCCGCACATATAAAATAATGCACGTATCCACAGTTACACATACACGCACACGCACGTACGCATACACTCACGCACACATCGATAGGGAATGCGAGAGCGAGAGAAATCAGAGACCAATGGGAAGAAGAGTGAAGATAGATCGTGAGCGAGAGAGAAATGACGTTGACGATGCTTAGCGGCGACGGGTGGACGTTGACGATGCTTAGCGGCGACGGGTGGACGTTGACGATGCTTATCGGTGACGGCAGACGTTGACGATTCTTTTGATGTTGAGTTAACGCTGACGATGGATGCCCACCGAAAACAGGTGCGTGCTACAGCTCTATTTGCTATAAAAATAAAACGTATTGCGATATAATTAAAACTCATACAATTCACGCACACTCGCCATTCGCACTAGAAAAAACATACTAATTTAACACTGACGAAGATTGTTTCATGTTAATTACAGAAAATTATTCCATATCAAATAATAATTTAAAGGGTATTATAAACGGTTAAAACTTCATTTTCAGTTTTTTTTTGCTGTTTGTTTATTTTTAACACTAAAAGTGATGAATTAATTGTTAGCTATAATGTTTACTATATTCTAGTAAGGGTTAGTGTTTTCCATTGAACCATGCACAGCATACTCGCATATTTTACCTTGCATGGGTCCATTGAACTAGATTCAGAAAAAAACGTAGGGTTATGGATAGCTTTGCGTGCGTAATAACGCCCTGAGGCACACAGAACAAACATCAAATACCCTTCTGCAGTCTACTGTGCGAGAAATAGACATTCATGTTACGTGTTTATGTACCCTACCTTTCTGACTGATATGTTCAGTGCCCTTTACCAAACGAACTTATAACAGCAAAGCAGGAACTAGACTACGAAATATTACGAAAATAAGCATCCCATATTTAGGACATCTCCCCACAGAAGCCCAAATAAAGCTACAATTCCAATATCAAGGGTAAAAACCACCGGAGTGGTAGAACATTGAACATAGACCCGTCAGGTGAGCAGTGCACCTCGAAAATAGATCCGTCTAGATTGTTCATTAATTACACTATCATTACCGGATTTCAGAGAAAAGTTGCGGCCAATATCTTCATCCACTAAACAGGTCACACAAACGGAACGCTACAAATAAAAACACAATCAGGTAACTTTACAATAAAAATCAATCAATAACTATAAAACGACATAAAATCCTGCCCCCTCGTTTTTTAAAACTTCTACTACTCGAAGTTCCACGACGAGATCCGCCGTACCTACTGAATTAAACACACTGAACCAGGGCCCCGTTGTCAGAAACAAAATTAGCCTTAACACTTCTCTTAGCACTAACTTTTGCTCATAGACTGCTGACAAAAACATGGTGAAGTTACGAATTTCTCACACGCAGTATACACAGCTCCGATCTCCAAGTCAAAGTTAATGTTAAGAATAATATTAAGACTAATTTTGTCTCTGACAATGGGTCCCAGTATCGAATGATCGACTACAACAAAATCGCGCTTGGCTGCGCTTTATACTTACGATAGAGATTTCGAATATTCGTAATGTCAGCTTCGAAAAGCCGCCGGATCTTGAACGTCGTCGAACTGTCGATGGACGGGTACATGACAGAGTTCTTGATCGTCGCATGGGGAAGGCCGAGCGCGTGCCCGAACTCGTGCAAAGCGATGAAGGGCAAGATATCCCCATCTCCCGAGTTACCCCACCGCTCCTCATTGTCGAAGTGTATGCTTCCGTGGAGCTTCTTGTCTTTCGTCACGAACGGGTAGAACGCATGCGCGAACTCGTTCAGCGGTCCCGAGTCGAACGGCTTGTTGTCCCCGTGGCGTTTCTGTAGGAAGCCTAGTTTGATGTCGGCTTCCTCGTTATTTCCCGTCACTTCGGTTAGAGTGAGGATGGCCGGCTTGGGTAGGTTCTGATTGATCGCACTCATCCACGTGTTGGCGGCCCATTGAAATTGCCTCCTGTATAACAAGTAGCGAACGTGCAGAAAGGAATCTCTCTCGCCGGCATGCGCGAACATGCACCTACACCCGCGCACGCACACGCGCTTACACCCGCGCACGCACATGCACCTACACCCGCGCACGCACACGCGCTTACACCCGCGCACGCACATGCACCTACACCCGCGCACGCACACGCGCTTACACCCGCGCACGCACACGCGCACGCACATGCGCTCACACACGCGCACGCACACGCACTTACACCCTCGCACGCACATGCGCCAACACGCGCTCGTACACGCACTTACACCCTCGCACGCACGCATGAACTAATGCGTAAATGTGTGTAGGACGCAAATCATAGAAAAAGCTAGAATAACTTTCGGGTCATAACCGATTCGCTTGTTCGAACATTAACTGTAAATGGAACATTGAACAGTGTTTATTTACCTGATGTCGGAGTCAGCACGCTTGGAAGTGGTATTCACATACCTCCACTTCAGATCACATTTAAACCAGAAGCGTTGGAAAAACGCACCTAAAATAGATTTGTTATTGTTACGCATATCTGGAAATGTTGTAGAACCAATGTTACAGGTAAGTGTCGGCTCAGTCCGTCTGGACCGACGATGTGGTACGCCGTTCGACCGTCGGCCACTAACTATGTCTGAACTATGTCTAAACGCCTGCAAACGTAGCAAATTACCTGCTTCTTCCACGCCTTCAGTTTGCATCACTGCTCACTCCAGCTTTCGATATCAGGCAGATGCAAAATGCCAATGCATGGAGATGCAGTCCATCTTCATATTAGGCGCTCTATGTTAGGCGCAGCCATATTTTACTAATTTATGGGCTAGTTACTAATGCTGCGAGTGAATATTTCTGCTACTATTTCGTCGTCATGCTTTAGCAATTACATGCCCACTTACGTGCTTTTACACCTTTATATCTACTAAACAGCCTATATATATATAGTACATATATATATATATATATATATATATATATATATATATATATATATATATATATACATATCGTGGGCTAAGGTGGCGGCACCAGTGTCATCAATCTTGGCATTGACAAAATGCGAACTCAAACAATAGCTGCGAATAATGAAAAATTATGCGAGTATCAAAGGCCAGCGAGGTGCTGTTATCTTTCTTTTAAATATGTGATTCTTAAGGCACTGACTTTCACCGGCCTTGTTTCGCTGTTTACGCAGTCTCTCCCTCTCTCTCTCTCTCTCTTTCTCTCTCTCTCTCTCTCTCTCTCTCTCTCTCTCTCTCTCTCTC
>NW_014577312.1:74754-84837 GCF_000485595.1 Priapulus caudatus | reverse complement strand
GGCTCCGTTTCACTTTCGGGCGCAACCATGGCGAATTACGAGGGAGTGAGAGTGAAAGGGACTAGAGTTGACTGAATTGTATACTTTTCACTTTAACCAAAAATGGCGGTCTTGCTATCGAATGAGCGGACTTCAGTGGTATTTGATGCCTCTCCGCACGCGCTTACTATTACGTTATGTACGGTCATTATGACTCGGGTCTACTAACCTTACACCGAGCTTCAATATCCACGTTACTTTGCGACCGTTGTCTGTCGCGCCAGGACCTTGTGTGGCGAGGCGTACCCTTGCCGTCCTTACCGATCACCTCACTCACTCGCGACTTCACATTCACGTACCGAGTGGCGACCGGCTCTCGCCCGCCCCCGTATTCCGCTCACGTTGTCAAATTAGTATAATAATGCTTCTGCTTATTAGATTCGGCCCAATGGATATAAAATGTCGGATTATGTCTTATTTTTTCCGGCTGTTATCAATCGCCCTATAAGGCACGGCCGCTGTAGGGCTCGCGCGTGGAGGCGTGCGCTTTTTGTTGGAGCCGGTACGCGGCGGGTTAACAGATGCGATCAGGTTCAAACCGCATGAGACATGGGTTCATAAAAGGCAACGCACGGTAGTTGCGTGAAATTGTTACGTGAGCTCGACATAGTCTCTTTGACATTAGCTTGCGTCCACGCATAATGGGATTGCGACCTTTCTTCTACCTGCTGATCGCGGTGAAGGGCTGATACACTGGCCGCCTAGTTCATTCAAAGTTGCCAAGTCCTTCACCTTCTCACCCAACTCGGTAATTCGAAGACCTCAAATTCACTCTGCCGGTGCGGCGTTACCATTATGGCGCCGACTAGTGTTGGGAAGCGGCACGCTGTTCCTAGCTCCCAAAGGCACATCTATATTTCGGTAAATACACCGATACCGATATAAAGTAACATGCGAGCATGCTGTGACCTTTGCTTGCTAAATATAGGTGTTTTAATATAACACATAATAAAAATATTTTTTTCGTTGCTAAATCACATATTTCAATTCGAATAGCGTGACTTAGATGACCTTAAATTGCTTTAGCTGCGATTTTAATTCTATAGCAACGATCACGAGTCCAGTGGCCTACCGAGTAATGACAGGTATAATTAGTATGAATTGCCGATATAAAGAAGCAGTGCTTCTGTGGCTTCTCTTGATGTTAACCCTGGCCTTTTAGCTAGTGCCGCCTTGATATTACCACACTCGCAACCACCCGTAGGCTACACACAGACACGGCGTATGCACGCGTACCCGCCACATTAAAATAATGCACGTATCCACAGTTACACATACAACGCACACGCACGTACGGCATACACTCACGCCCACATAGAGTAGGGAATGCGGAGAAGCGAGAGAAATCAGTCAGACCATGGGGAAGAGAGATGAAGATCAGAAGTCGTTGAAGCGAGAGAGAAGAGAGAGAGAGGAGAGAGAGAGAGAGGAGAGAGAGAGAGAGAGAGGAGGGATGAGGAGAGAAGACGTAAAGAGCGACAGCAGAGAGGAGAGAGAGAGAGAGGAGATGAGGACGCAGAATGAGAGAGAAGAGAGAGAGAGAAAGAAGAAAGAGAGCTGAAGAGAGGGAGAGAGAGAGGAGAGAGAGAGAGAGACGAGAGAGAAGAGAGAGAAAGAGCGAGAGAGAGGCAGATAGAGAGCCAAGGGAGACAGATCGCACGAGAATGAGAGGAATAGAGGGAGAACATAACATGCAACGATGAGGGCGAGAGCAACGAGAGTGAGGACGTGTCGAGAGGCTAAAGGTGAGAGAAGAAAGACGGAGAGAGAGAGAGAGGAGAGATGACGAGAGAGAGGAGCAGAGAGATGAAAGAGAAGAGAGGAGAGGCTGATCGCGCCGCGCGCCGCGGGGGAGAGAGGGAAGCCACTGCGCGGGAGAAAGTGAGAGGGCGGAGAGAGAGAAGATAGAGAGAGGGCGCCGCGGTGGGGAGAGACGAGAGAGAGGGAGAGAGCTCCGCGGGGGAGAGAGGGAGAGAAGGCGAGATGAGCGCCCCGGGGGAAGAGCATGGGAGAGCGCGCGCCGGGAGAGCAGCAGGGCCTGGCGCGCGGCGGGGGAAGAAGAGCGCCGCGCGGAGAGAGAGATGAGAGAGAGAGAGAGAGAGACAGAGAGAGTGAGAGAGCGAGAGAGAGCGTAAACAGAGCGAAACAAGGCCGGTGAAAGTGAGAACCACAAGAGCAGCAGCACTCGCGTGCCCGTAGGCGTTACACATGCACCGTACAACATTCCCAGAAAGAAAGACAACAGCACCTCGCTGGCCCTTGATACTCGTATAATTTTCCATTATTCGCAGCTATTGTTTGACTCCATGTTTTGTCAAGGCCAAGGTTGATGACACGGGTGCTGCCACCTTGGCCCACGAGCCAGAGGACGTGTAAAGTGTGTAGAAACCCCTTGGTGTAGCAGCTATCCACACGCGCTGCGCATAACGCACTAAATGTTTCAAGTTCATCATTTATTCGGCGGCTAAACCTTCGTTCTATACGTCGGTTGTTTAACATAGAACTCCACGAAATTACAGCCTCGACGACACCCACGAGATAGCAACAATAACCAGCTTGATGCGTTAGTTGGCTTGTGATTGGCTGAGCTAGTTCCGTGATCATTTCACGTCATTTCTTTCGCCCTCATAGCATTTCGGAACAAGGCGCATTTCGGGCGACTGTCTTAGAACTTGTAAGTTGGCATTCGTGCACGGGTTTTGTGATAAGAAAAATGCTTTGTATAATTTGTAATCACTTATATGCGGGACTATAAAATAATAGAAAATGAATTTCAGATTTATGACGCAGTAAAAGCTTATACATTGAAGTTTATATTGAGTAACTTCACGAGTATGTTTTGTTGTAGCCTCTTCCAGAGAACTTATGTGTGTAGGTACACATCACACAAGTTGGTTCTGAGAACACCAGCTAATATACGATTCCTACGAGCCATTCCTATTCCTCGACGACAGCTTCCTAAAGCCATATTATCTGGACAATATTATTCTATGTATCGCATGTTATATTATTGCATTTAATGTTAATTAGTAATTTTATTACCATAGATATTTCCCAGGGGATATTGCCCAGCTCATTATGTAAAGATATTTTCCGAGATATAATACTTGGTAACGATATTGCGAATAGTGAGTTATTGTACGGGGGTATTCCTTGGGGGGGGGATATTGTCTGGAGGGATATTCCACAATGGAGATATCGTCCGGGGATATTGCGCATGGGAAAATTGCTCAAGACAATATTGCACATATACACGGTAAATGTATAGTCTGGTACGTATAAATTTCTACAGGGTGAGATATTGAAAAAAATGTTCCAAGAAAATATTACGCGAGAGACAATATAGTACGCGATTGTCAGGAGGTTATTTCCCGATAGGATATTGCACAGGCGGCATGTATCATCAGGAATGCCATAATATAGACCATCATAGTCACTATCAGAGTGTCATAATAGTCCATTATGGTAGATAACTCTGGTAGATGGTTGCACAAAGGTGATATTTCCCTGTGAGATGTTACACGAGAGAGGTATTAACCGGATGAAATTCTACAGGGGGATATTTACACGTATATATAGATACGTGGGGAGCCCGGGATGCGTATATAACCTATAGAGATTGCCTGGGGGATATTAGTTCGAAGATATTGCATATGAACATCTTTCCTTACCCACATAAAATACACTAAACGTAGCGAATAGAGAAGAGATACTAAATCGCCAGCCAACGAGAAATATTTATTCCAAAGGCGGTTCGAACAGCGTCAGTTAACTAACAAAAAGCAGGAGAAAAACTAAATCGATCCAAGGGCAACTTGCTAGCTCTTACTAACCTAGACCGCGATAACGCTGCAAAGTTCCTTGGCGTACTGATGCCTTGACCTGGCATATATATAATTTAATAACTGAAAAAACAAAACAAATGAACATATTGTTAGTTTACGTGACGTAGCGCAGTAGGCTCGTTACGCACGATTTCAGTTCCAGCTTTAACAACTTTGCAAGGTTCGTGGGATGAAAGGCACGGAATCACAAGGCAACAGAATGTCTTCTTCCAACAATTGCTACCAGTAATATTATTGATAATCATTACCATCATTCGCATGTATACATATGTATTGCATATACATTATATACATATGCTTATACATTCACACATACATACATACGTGTGCATGCACGCACGCGCGCACCCACCCATGCACGCACGTACGCACGCACCCACACACACAAATATGCACGTGTACACACGTTAGTATTTACGTGTAATACTGATACGTAAAAGGTAATTCACTGAGTACATGCAAATTAATAGTCCAGTAGGGATACGTGAGTTCCAGCTATCGTGCTTCTCTGAAGCCGTACTGATATGTCAAAAGTATTTACTTTTAATCTGGATGTGTTTGAACCAAGAACACAAATATTGACAAATATGTTATTATTATTATTATTATTATTATTATTATTATTGTTGTTGTTGATGACGATGACATAAAGTTAACTACAATTCATATTAAATTTTAATGATACCGGATTATTGATCCGTATGATTGTGATTAAATTAAAATCGAGATGAAACACCCAGACGCACGCACGAATATACGCGCACGAACGTATGTATACGCATACAGAAAATCACACCAACGTGCGCACGCACACTCACACACGCGCGTACGTGGTTATATATGTGAATGTATATGTAAATGTGCACGGAAAATTACAAAGAAACAAGTCGAATGTCAGAAGAGGACAACTCTGATATAATCATACGATTTATTTCGTAGCTTAGCAAGTGCTGAATATATGGGCGTTCACTGCGACATTCAAACTTGACAGATGAAATATTTCATTAATTAGCAAGCCTATTTCTCAGAACATGGACTGTGTATATATGAAATAGCAGCAAACATTTTATTGCGATCCATTTAGAATAGGTTCTCGTCTTGTATCGTTCGACAATTGTAACTAACAGCTGAATCATTATAGAAACTAACAAATGCAAGAAGATGATCCATACTCTATTTAAAAAAACGCGTCTTCCCAACTTATAAAAATTACACCAGCAGAATATTCACCTACAATTTCGCCTGACCAAGCATCCCGTCTTCATCACGGAACATCTAAAGGCGGCGCGAATGTGAAACTTTTTTAGTCGGTACGTCAAGTTACGTGCGTATGTGTATGTGAGAGACGGGACGGAGATTGCACGGAAAGAAGAGGTACACACCAACCGAGCGCCCACTTGCCACCAGCAGAGCGATTAGGGCGACATCTCCCGGCCAGAAGGAGTAAGCACAAACCTGCAATAGCGAACAGGTTGCGCCCGTCAGTGCGAGTGAATGCACGGCCCCCCACCCCCTACCGCCGACAATCTAGTTCATGGGTCAACAACTTTACTCTTCGCACAGAACGCATAGAAATTCCATTTTTTTCGCAAAGTATGACAAAAAAATACTAACCCGTGCTTTCCGTTATTATCATTCACTTGCATTGCGATAAAACATCAACGTAAAATAATTTTTCGCAATAAGTTTTTTTTTGAGCGCGTGAAACCCGCTAGAGAAGGATTTTGAATCACAGTGATAAAACATAACGACATACAAACCGTCCTCGGTAACTACAATACAACTAATACCCGGATAAAATATCTTTATAAGACTAACCTGTGATTACTATCAATATCAATGCTTCTAAACCTTATTTAAAATCAATATATCACTTTCCATATAAACTTTCTTTCGACCTTTAATGACACAACTTCGTAATCCTTTTAGAATCGACAACCATAACCCCAATAAACATCACAATGCACCTGTCGATAATATATATATATATATATATATATATATATACTATATTAGAGCCTTTTGAGGCTTCGTAATTTTACCTATGCATTCGCAAACGAGTTTGTGTTAACGCTGTGGCTGCGAATGAAGGGCAATAGTTTTGTTTTGTGGCAGGAATGCTGAGATCAGGGAATTTCAGCTGCTGATAACAGTAAGATCGGCTTTAGCGTTATCACATCCCCGAATCCAACGATCACAGAGCCTTGCAATGCGACACACTGCTACATAAAGATCGACCTCGCGTATAGTTTACTGAGCAACAACAGAACATCACAATTAGCCTAAGGAATATCATGGGGGCCCTTGGCTTCAGTGATGAAATTTTTGGCAGGAATCATCAGTTTTAAATTCATAGTAAGTGTGAAGCATCATTCATCTAGCTTAATTGTACTGATGAAAATTAACAACAAGCAGTTATGGCTACGACTGAATGTTTTCATATATATTGGACCAGTATTTAAACTTGATAATTGTTTAATGCAATTTAGCTCACTAACATTTGGCAGTTCTTAGATATCTACTAGGCAGGAAATTGTGTTTAATAATAAAAGTCACATTTAGTATTTACCAAAGCGTTGAGCACTTTAGTTTGCAAAACACATTTGTAAAACTTATATTACTAAAAACAGAATTATAATAAGCCAAACGTTAATATAGAATGGCTTAACAGTTTACCTGCACACAAACATATAAACTGCTAATACATATTCCCATATAAATGTTTAGCTTACAAAGTCCCGTTTTATATACGTTTCAAAGCTCCAACAATTGCAACTTTAAGCAGTGTACTAGTTAGTATACATGCACATTTTAGCAAACGAGTTTTGAAAGCAATCTGATTCCCTATCCCAATGTCCAATTTCAATTACAAAACCTAGCAATAACCCGTCGTTCTCTATAGCAGCACAGACGCACTATACCCAATAGTTAGTAAGTAGTTCTCTCTACTTTCTCCCAATATATACTCTTTCTAGCCTACTTTGCATATGCTATATTGACGTAGCTAAATGTAAACACCTAGTGCTACCGAGCATTTAAAACTAATGCCTAAAGCAAATACAACAAAACCTGACGATACTTGTTGAACGAAATCCACGCTACGTGAGCGTCTGCTAAAGCTCTACTTCTCTATGACATGTGAACCTCGACTAAAAAACACATCGAGCGATGCAGCAGCAACGTAGACACAACCGTACATAGTGGCAGCTGCTGCCAATATTAAAGCAACCGCGCTGCGACACAATTAAGCTGAGTTTACACTACCGACTTTGTGTTGGCGAATTAGCGAATTCGACCAACTTAATTCCCAACTATACAACCGACAATCGGCAGTGTAAACGCAAAAGTTGCGCGACCAACCGATCGATAGCAACTAGTTGGGAGATTAGAACATGCTCTATTTTTGCCAACTCGGAGTTGCCGAATTGCGAAATTGGTCCAACTCGCCAATTCGCCAACATAAAGTCGGTAGTGTAAACCCAGCTTTACACTACTCCCCCCTATGACTCAGCAAGCGATCGGCAGGTTTTGTTGTTGCCGTACAACACGTGCGTTCACCGACACCGTCTGCCGTCAGCCTAATCACTCTCAGGCTCGTGTACCTCCGCCAAATAATACCTGAAGCAAATTGTGTTAACAGGTGTGAGCATCACACACACACACACACACACACACACACGTGAGGGGGTGCATGCCATGAACATTCAGCTACTAGACCCACATAATGACGACCCACCTCGATGACATCAGGAGCTAATAATACATCATTAAAATGTATTAATACAATACATCATTACAATGTATTAATACAATACATCATTACAATGTATTAATACAATACATCATTACAATGTATTAATACAATACATCATTACAATGTATTAATACAATATCATCCACAATGTATTAATACAATACATCATTACAATGTATTAATACAATAATCATTACAATGTATTAATACAATGTATTATTACAATGTATTAATACAATGTATGATTACAATGTATTATTAGCTGTTGGTGGCATACATACGACGCGGTTACCAGGATTCGAATTTAGAGCTCGAATAGTCACAATTTTAATTAATATATAATGTGATAGACGGACATGAAGGGAAGTTGTTTCAGAAGAGACTGTGAATGTTTAGACACCACTGTAGCCATAGCGTACATTAAAAGTTTGAATTCACTCCTAATACTGCATGACCTAATTGACCTTACACGAACTTTAAATTTAATCAGACAAGAATATGCGAGTCAGTACTGAGCGTCACCCGATGTGCGAAGTGCATTGACTTTAGTTTGCACAAGAACACATACGCTGTGTGCCTATTTGAAACTACCAACAGTATGCTAGAGACATCAACATCTAGATACTACCAAGAGCGTATAATGACAAATATCTGTCATTATACGCTCCTGATACTACTCCTACGGGAGATAAATAGATAACGTTTACATGAGAAAGAATTCATTCAGACGTCTTTTTTGATAGTGTATACACACTGGGTAGTTTTGGCAGGTTTCTAATAAATTCAAAGTTAACTACAGCTTACATCGTCGGCACATCTACGTTTGATAGCTCATGTATAACAGCTGGAGCGTTACATAGTTAATCCACCTGTGGTCATTATGAAAGATCTAGTAGATGTTCTTAATGGAAGCCATTGCAGTTTTGCATCACGTTTTTAGGAAGCATGGCTTGTGGAAAATACGACCAGTTATTGCCTTATTAGCACCGTTTACAATTAAGACAAACTTTCATGCACTTTCTTTGCCAATTAAATTGGCCAATCAGTATAACATTTTCCATACAAAAGGTTCATGCTAAAAATGGTTAATGACATCTCAAGAAACAATGCTTCATATTAACAAAAACATCATAGAAAACAAATAATAACTATAACGTGAAAGTAATAAAAATAAAACAACCCGTACATGCTCAGCTACATACAAATTATTAATAATTATAAACAACATTTCTCGAAACAAAAAGCAAATACGCTCACAGAAATCACAATTCTAGCAACAGCTCTCCAACATAAATTCTTACAAGAAGCAATATATATACACACCCACACGTGCATGGTAAGAAACCACATTCGGAAAACATCTTTGCACTGTCACCCAATTTCTAAAACTACGGGTCACACATACACCAGTGCAGTGCAAGTATTAATGAATTTACGGTCACATTTCCACACTATTTCTAGAGGGCATGGACTTGCATGCAGAAGCAACTTGTGAAGCTCCTTAGTCATCATGCAGTTAGCTCGTTGACCAAAAACTCCAACCATGATCCTCAACAACCTCTTGCAGAACAAACCTGACCAAGGTTAGAAGGTTAGTACAGTACTAGAAAGGCTTGAAAGATAAAACCAAGTGTTGCCCACCACCAACAGTGCCCACAACGCTTTATTTATTTATTTATTTATTTATACATTTAGGCAATTATCCATCATATACAATACATAGCATACTTTTACAATAAAATTCTGAATTCATAAAATTGGATAACTACCAAGGATATATACACAAAAAGCATGACTAGCACACTTATTTACATTGTGGTCCTTGTTTTGCTATGCCTTGAATCTAACAATTACACTACTATCAGCACTAACGCAGATAAGGTCTATGTCCCCCTGACCTCTGTTTGACCTGGCTCGTTTAGCTATTTCTGACTAATATATATATATGGTTAGGGTTAGGGTTATTCAGAAATAGCTAAACGAGCCAGGTCAAACAGAGGTCAGGGGGACATAGACCCTACGAGCAGCACTAACTATTGAAATATACAAATTTGTAGTTTTAACCGGGCATACAATGGTAAATTCTCATAAGACGATACAAACTTTTCTTATGTCTAATTTCAACCGAATTCTTTTAGCCAAAATCATACTCCTCTGCCTCTAATGTTTCTACATTTTCCATCAGACATTTCTTAACACTATACTTAAAACTAGAATAAACAGAACTTGTCCTAACTTGCTGTGGTAGAGAGTTCCAAGCTTCAATTGCAGTATAAGTAAAAGAGTTTTTCCTACTGCTTCACACCCTCGGTTTAAAAATAGACATCTCACCTTCCCTTGTATTGAAACTATAGACTTCTGACGTTAACATGAAACCTTCTGTGATATACTGTGGGCCGAGATGTATTATTATATAATATTATTATATTTTTATAATATAATTAC
>NW_014577312.1:69252-73361 GCF_000485595.1 Priapulus caudatus | reverse complement strand
GTCCCTTCCTTTTGTGGTAGATCGTTCACCAAGTTTGAGGCCACACTTGTAAAATACCTATTAAAATTATTTGCAACAATTGCTTTGTCAAAACATACATTTTCTCCAATTTTTAGCCCTACCCCACCCAAATTACTGGTTCCCTTATTTTTCATCCCCATACTCTTTAAAGTCTGCCATAATTTTTTAGAGTCATTTTTGTGGTCCTCAACCTGTTCTGTATAGTAATTAGCCTTTGCTTGCTTAATTTTATTTTGAACTTTGTTTCTAAGCAATTTAAAATTCTTGTATGTAATTTCATCTTTACTCCTCTTATGAAGCAGTAATTTTCTATTTCTTTCCAGCATAATTGCTCCCTAATCTCACTATCAAACCATGGCTCAGTTCTTTGTTTTATTCTAACTTGTTTAATAGGGGCGACAGAGTCAATGGCCTCTAAAAGGTATTTTTTTTTTATTTGCCATGCATGCTCTATAGAATCCGCGTAAAAATTTTTTATACCATTGCTTCTCTTTTAACTTATCTCTAAATACCTCTCGACTATATGTTCTTAATGATCTAATTCTCCTAGTTTTATGCTTACCTATAACCTGTCTTGAAGTTTTCCTAGTACAGTAAGTTAAAAAATGATCACTCACTCCCTTGGCTATGATGCCCGATTGACTAATTTTGAGTGCATCAGAAACCATTATTAAATCGATGGCGGACTCACTTATATTAGTTACTCTAGTCGGAGTAGTGATTAGTTGTTTGAGATCATATTGGTAGCAGTAATCTTTAAGAGCTTATGTAGTTAGCCAAATTTAATTCATCACTGACTAATAAGACCAATCTTGTAATTTTTATCGGTTTAGAGAAGTTATCACAGATGCCAAAAGATCAGTACCATATGCATGCAAGGCCAGGGTAAACACAAACAATCCCACATGCAACAGTTAGTGATGAAATAATATATACAGTTACATCTGTACAAACGAGCTAAAAGTAGCTGAAACAGGAAAAGAAGAGTGATGCTAAGGGTCACATATCAGCTAAGAAACTACAGTTTTTCCTTACCACTTAGTGATCGATGTCTGAAAGTCAAACTTGTCAAGATCAATGAGAACCTGAAAGAGAAGAAATCTTCCACATCACCAACTTTGGATACAATAGTAACTATATATAAAATAATATATAAACTTGCACCACTTTATAATGCATAGAAAAACATTTAACCAACTCGTAAAAATACAAGAATCCATTGAACATATCTATGCTGACACGACCTTGTACAATTGTAATTATTAGGCAGTTTCAGGCATTATCAGGCATAATAAAAAATTTATTTTAGGCAGACGATGACTTGCAAGTAAGAAACACTACGGCCACATTACACCAGCACAGTATAATATGTAGCACGCCATTTCATCGCTGCAACATGACATCGCCTCGACATGCGCTGCGTCTCGCCTACTTACCTGACCGATTATGTTGCGACCACGAGCAAACATTCCAACCTGGTTCTTCACAGTGATATCCAGCGTCTTGTGTTTCAGCTCATCAATTGTTCCGGGATACTCGAGGCTACAGCAGTTTATACGTACATGTTAGTTAAAAAATAACACATGCAATATGCACACAAAATACCTAAACACCTACAAGATATAAATGATGTATGTGTTGTCTGTGTAAGTGGATTATGTAGAAAAATGTTGATTAAACACCGTTTTATGAGAACAATTTTATCCACACACGGATGAATACGTTGAAGTGATCTACGCTTGAATGTATAGGTATAACCAGTTCAACACTTAGTGTGGGGGAAAAACGAAGAAAAATAACAAGTGTTTTTCTATCCTTTTCCCGATTTATAGACATTGTCTCGTATGTACAGATCATGAATGAGAGAAGTAAAATAGTAAACAAAGCAATAATAGGTCATTACACAAAAACGAAGTCAGTAACGATGACACTTAATCAGGAGGCACCAGTTCCTACGTTTACAGCACACTTTCAGCAACTACACGTCAATGTGCTGCCACCTGGTGTGGAAAACTATACTTACGTCTCATCATACACTGGGTTGAGTGTGTTCTTTATCACTTGGGTTTTGCGTTTGCTGCTAGAGGTCTTGTCTGGCAGCAAATACACCCTCACGTATGGATCTGCCAAATCGTCATCGTCACATGCAAGCAGATCACTGTGAATTGAAAAAAAGTTGGTATACTGTCACGTTTCTTGAACCAATGTGGATGAGTGTTCACATTCAATGCACCAAACGCTTGCCTGAATCAGATAAAACATTAATGGCGAATGAACATAATAAACTACTGAAAGCACAGCATAATATTATTAATATTAGTAAAGCTAAATGATGTGAATTAGTAGCAGAATGGCTCAAGTGTATATCTGTCCTGCTCCTGTACTTCATGTATTTACTGAAAAGTTTACGGGTTCATAGGTTTACTGTAAAGATTAGTGACAGAGGTAAGGATACAGCACAAACTAAACCAAAACCAAACTCAGCCGAGGGCAACTAACCCGAGGAAAGCACTGAGTTTCATACCTGCACTTCTGCACCAGTATGATGAATCGCTTACGCTCCTTGCTATAACTCAGGGTGAGCTGAATCTGTCCCAAATGCTCATCCTTTCCTTTCTGATCAGCAACTCTGCAAACGTGAAAACAGCAATCAGTAACTTGCACACGCGAGCGGCTGTCGCAAGAATTTAGACTGACGTCGACATTCATATAGGCGAGAACTCGACATTACACTTCCAAGTGACTTTATTTGGTTTCTATGTCATACTATACTGATTACGCCTTTCATTTGACTCTATCTCCTATAAATACTTATTCTAACTTACTTGCCTTGTTGCTGCCTTGATAACATTCATTCCAATAAAATTACCAAGTACGTAAGTAGATAAGGATCAGTACTATGTACTAGACAGGTATAAAGGCGGTCTTATGTCGGGCTTGCGTGCCGACTCGACTGGAAGCAACTGGCTGCAATTCACTGCGACTGCAGTGCTTAGGTCGATCAACTGCGACGCGACTGCCTGCGACTGGCCGCCACTAGTTGCTCGGAATAGAACAGTGGGCAACTGGACGCAACTAGTCGCTGCCAATCGCTTCCAGTTGCTCGAAATCCAATTGCTTCCAGTCGAGTCGGCTCGCAAGCCCGACAAAAGCCCCCCTTAAGTAAGCAATCTGCGTGCCAGCATACCCGTCCGCATTCCTCTGACGCACAGACTCCATGGTAGATGTTGGTGACATCTCTGGTTTCCATGCAGGTGTAGCCGCTACTATTGGTTCTTCAACAACCTTCACCATTTCTTCTGATTGAAAACAGACAGAGAGAGCCTACATACATGGCAAGTATCTGACGGGTTTCATTCTGCATGAGTAGGATGAAGGTAGTGACCCGAAATGAATGAAAAATAAATGAAGTCACAGAGTTTATGTAAGGTATTTTAAATTATAAATATATTTTAAGATTAGATATGTATATCCCATGTATTTAGTCCAGCATATGTTAGAGTGAAGCCGGTGCAGGCTGATGCTTTGTGATTTTTCCACACTCCCACAACTTCTCCCTAACATATAATATTTCAATGTTATTCAACAGCTATAGACTATACACAGCAACAGCTATGTAATCTATTCCTACCCGCCAAAGTATACTTCTCCCTTTTGTGGTGTAGCTTATTTCTAACTTTGTAAATGGTACCTTATACAACGGTATCAAGCTGCAAGAGTAACCTTGACCAACATGTAGGTATAATAACCTTCCTATAGCTGTAGGTGTGACTATCAACTATACATGTATATTCTACCGGTACGTGTAACAAATGATTGTCTTCTTGGTGTATAATCGACCTGTAGGTATATATTACCTTCCTGTGGGTGTATAATCTACCTGTAGGTATATACATTACCTTCCTGTGGGTGTATAATCTACTTGTAGGTATATATATTACCTTCCTGTGAGTGTATAATCTACCTGGAGGTATATATATTACCTTCCTGTGGGTGTATAATCTACCTGTAGGTATATATATATATCCTACAAGTAGATTATACACCCACAGGAAGGTATATATTACCTTCCCGTGGGTGTATAATCT
>NW_014577312.1:67370-68778 GCF_000485595.1 Priapulus caudatus | reverse complement strand
GTATAATCTACCTGTATGTATATATATTACCTTCCTGTGGGTGTATAATCTACCTGTAGGTATATATATTACCTTCCTGTGGGTGTATAATCTACCTGTAGGTATATATATTACCTTCCTGTGGGTGTATAATCTACTTGTAGGTATATTACCTTCCTGTGGGTGTATAATCTACCTGTAGGTATATATATTACCTTCCTGTGGGTGTATAATCTACTTGTAGGTATATATTACCTTCCTGTGGGTGTATAATCTACCTGTAGGTATATATTACCTTCCTGTGGGTGTATAATCTACCTGTAGATGTAATTTTTACCCTCCTGTAAGGGTAAAATCTATTATTATCTTCCTGTATCCGTATAATGCACCCATGGCTTAATCTACCTGTAGATGTAATTTTTACCCTCCTGTAAGGGTAAAATCTATTATTATCTTCCTGTATCCGTATAATGCACCCATGGCTGTAACGTTTACCCACCTACAGGTGATAGCTGGCATTTACCTGTGGGTGTTGTCGCAGCTGAGGGCACTCCGTTACTCTCGGCGATAGCAGAAGCTGCTCCGTTACTCAGTTCATCGACTGCATCATAATCGCATGCCGCTACCGGCACGGCAGTGGTGAGAGGGCCGGGAGCCAGAACCTATGCAGCAACATAAAGCCGCATTGCAACGATAAATCAGCTCAAATCAGTGAAAACATGTCATAGAAACAGCAAGAAGGGCATCAAGGCAGAACGAAAAAGAGGAAGAATATCAAGGAAAGAACATCAAGGAAAGAACATCAAGATGGTACGGAAGAACATCGGAAAAACATCTAGGCAGGATGAAAGACGATCACGAGACGTGTCAAGGTGATTCATGTACTTAGTGAAGCACATGTTGACTACATGCCCAGGTTTATTTTAGAACTACTGGACTTAAAAATACCATTAAATAATTAAACATTTTGATTAGGTGGTTATTAAAATGAATATAATTGATGTTTGTCCTGACAGTTTGCTATAATGCAGATATGCAACTGCCCAGAATAAAGTGACCCGCTCACCCTCATTCTCAGCCAAATAGTGAGTGTGCTTTCCTGGCCGGATTCCTTCAGCTTATAAGGTTGTCTCATCTCCATCTCTGGAGCATTCAGCAGCTCATTGAGATTAATGCTCAGCATTCCCAGGGGCTTCGAGGTTTTCATATCTTTCACCTAGAATGAAGTACTGTAATGTCACTTATTTTCGTGGATCCCAATTTTTGTGGTTTTGATAAAAAACACACATGTTCATGGATTGATAGACCCACGAAAATTGGTACCCCACAAAAAAAGGAATTTACAGTAATATGTAAAATGGGCCGTAACAATTTCATGAAACACTGATTGCCTATCATCTACATGTAGAATAATAACAACAATAATAAT
>NW_014577312.1:54944-66620 GCF_000485595.1 Priapulus caudatus | reverse complement strand
CGGGCTCTCTCTACCTCGCACTCTCTTGCTCTCCTCGCCTACTCTCTCTCCCTCTCTCTTCCCTCGCTTCTCTCTCCTTCCTCGCAATTCCCTGCTTCTCGATGGGACGACGGCTGCCGACACTCGATTTCCGGCTGTACAGACTACTGATTGTCTACTACAGACTCTGATTGCTTCCCGATTGTCTTGTCCTCTAACCTAGCAAGACGCGTTCGTGGAGCTAGCAAGGCGTACCACGTTCTTTATTATAACTTCACATAAATGTCTATACTATAGTATAGTTAATTCGGGTGGCACTCCCGGCAGCCCATGTTTATACTATGTTACATCGGTTTCCCACCCAGACGCCAGCGATGGTAGGAAAATTATGAAAAAATTGCTCATACAAACTGCTGTCCAGCAGACAGCTACCTGACAGATCTACTTGTCCCTCGTGGAAATGGACAAGTACGAACAAAACGGATAGCCCTGTATTTCAATACACTGGGATGTCATCAGGAGCCTTCTCGAAGAAATGTTCGTTTAGGATCGTTATGGAAATTTGCACGAGAAGCTGGCGCGTTACGTTGTAGCCGGAAGCTTCCATCGTACGTAATAGTAACTCTATTTGCAACAGATAGGTAACACTCGCCATTTACCTACCAGAGCCTACAGGCTGAAATAGAGAGGCTGCCACTGTTAACTAGATTAACGCAGGCAAAAACTACACCATCTATCACCACACATCACTGGGCGGGCATATTTACCACACTGACAGTACAGAAGCCATCGAAATATCAGAGCTTTAAGGAGCATAAACCTTCTTCAAGCAAATTTAGTCTTGAATTTCACTGTGCACATTGAGCCTCATACAATCCAGGCCATGTATTAGATCTACTAGCAAACCCAGCGTCAGATTCTTTCTAACACAGTAACAGTTAACAAATCCAGGCTTGAAATCCCTGCCTTCTGAAGGGTTCAAAAGGTTATTCAACACTGTACCTTTGCGCCACGTCAGTGAAAGCCCTTTCATGTCGCTTTCAGATAAAGCCATAAAAATCTAGGTTCACCGCTGAACAAAAAAGTTTCAATGCGCTTCCGTCACACCCATCTGTCCTCAGAAATGTCTAAAATCTGCGCTGTGCCCCATTGACTTTTGACGCTGACCTCCAATTCGGCACCAGTGATGGCTTTTCCTACCATGATGCCATACCCCGACTATCACGAGCCTAGGTCGACGCCGTTTACATTTTGCCGCAACTTCTGCATTTCCTCCCATATCCCTTAAGTTAAGGAGGAAGTTTCCCTCCTTCTTACACCACTCTTGACCTTGACCCAGCTTCGACCATCCAACTCGTTGTCGGATTGACCCCCCACGCTCCCGACTTTCGAAATCCGTACCGTGAGCGTTATCAGATTTGTGCCCAACTGTAGACCGGACGCACGGTCAACGGGACCATCATGCGATTCTACAAGCTGCATCTGACTATGTCAGATGAGCTAAAAATCATCGGCCAAATCACAACGAACAAGCACGACAGTGACCATATCGATGATTAGATATGGTCGGAAGTAATACTTCCCTTTGAAGATGGTATTACCATATATTACGATGCACTACAATAGTAGTACTAACAATATACTACTATATTATACTAAAGTACTAGTATACTATATGAATGAAATAAGTTCATTGGAATTCGTTGAAAACTATGAATTCATATTTATCTTGTGTCAAATCCAAGAAATTAACTTACTATCAAAATTTTCGATCTCCCTTTGGGAAATATTGGGATGTGTCATCCTGATGAAGATTTCCCAAAGGGAGATCGCAAATTTGCGATAGCAAATTAATTTCTTGATAAATATGAATTCATACTATGCTATATGTCTTCATGTTTCCGAGCGTCGCGTTACTTACCGGTAGGGAGCCTGCACTGTCAAGGAACACCATTAGCATAGCTGTTGCCAGATTCGTCTCGATGTACTGCTTGCTATTTTCTGCCTTAATCTACAAACAAGAGTAATCGGAGATAGTAAACCTCCGCCACAGCGTAACAGTCCCACCATCTTGCTGGTACACCCAATATAGTTTGATGAAATTTTCAGAAATTCGAAAAAAAGAAAAAAGATCCAGGATTTTTTTTAATGAATTTTGAATGCATCCGAAGTCTTAATTCCCCACAAAAAAATCCTGGATCCACATCTGGATCCGGATCACAATTCACCACCAAAATCTAATCGATTGGTTCTTGGTCCAAGCTAGACCAACCCGTCCAAAAAATTCCATCAAAATTCGTCTGTAACTGTAAAGAGGTCAGCCAGCAAGGGTAGCATCCCCAAAACACATCTTAAACCACTTCAACTCATTCTCACCGTTTCAAGGTCATTGAGGTCAGCACTGAGGGACAGCCAGTCCATTCTCAGGTGGACGTTGCCGTGCTTGATATCGTCCAACACAATCCACTGCAAACACAGATGTGAGCGCGTTATGAACACTGCCAACAGCACCAGATAGTAACACACAGCATGTGAGGCACGTTCAGCACTGGTGTGTGTGCGTGTGCGTAGTGAGTGTCGAATGCTAAGCGGTTAGAAGCATACGCTGTGGATATTCATAGTCATGCTTAGATAAAGATTAAGGAATATGAATGTATATAATGCGGCGTGTACGCGCGTGGGTATGCATGCACACGACACTAAAACGTTGTGACGATCCGAGCAAAGCACCAACTCGTTAAAACAATTAATTAACAATGAATTAATTAAAACAATTAATTTTGACCGAATGTACGAAAAACGTTTAATGCACGAAGCATCCGTGACGTAGTCATCTTTTCCGAATAATTAAAACCTGAGATTGCTAAATTTACTTCACAATTAATTAAGCCTAGTAACAGTACTACATTAATACACACATCTAAAGCACACCTAAGCGTTTACGTTACATAGTAAAACCAGTCTATGCCTATAGCTACAGGTACCACACACCCAACCACCTACTGATGTTACCCTTACAGTATAACCAACAAGCAAGTCAGACACCACACAATGCCCTACAAAGCAAAATCACACAGCAGATATTTCCAGCTAGATGATTCTCACCTGCCGCACTACAATATTATCAGGAGTAAGATAATATAGGTATATCCTATAGTATATACTATATTATCTTACTCCTGATATTATTCCAACTAACAACGTTCAGAATTACTTTCAATTAAATTCGGTTTAATTTATTTACAAGCAATGCAGAATTTTTTTTACCATGTGTGTACTTATGGCTATGGTAAACAAATCCATGTTTTCAGTTTGCATCCTTTAACGAGATCACCGCAAACCAAATATACCCTTATTAGGTTTGTTGTGACTCTATAAAAGATTAATGAGAACAGTATTAGAAACAGCAACCAAACTGTTCACACTGGTTGACTGATCGGTGTAGTCATATGAGTAGGTCAATTTCATGTGCTGGTTAACAAGGCAAATATAGTCAAACCTGCATGTAACAGCCACTCAATGCCAAATGTAGCCTTTCTGTACAGGTGGCCAACAACACAGGTTTGACTGTAATTGCAAGTGTCTCGTCTATCCCAACACATTTAGCACGGTCAACAGACACATGTGTATGCTTCCCAGACAGCAGAAGCATGCACATCCTCCACTGAACGTAAACCAATAAGCACCACCACCAACACAAAGTGACTGTGATAATGTATCAGTGTAGGTAAGCCAACTTGTCAACCCTATATTATTCTATAAACAAAATTATTCAAAACATAATGCAACAGCAACAAAGTAAGAAAGGCATTCACCAAGAAGAAACGTTCCAAATAAAGCTAGACTACTAGGAGTGAGCAAACACCATCACCACCGTGATCACCACTACCACCGTGATCCCGAGATAGGAACTTACTGTGTCCTCACGACCTTTCTTAGCTATTGACAATATGTCTACGTTTGCTCTGAAAATAAATACAGACAGATACACACATGCGATGACACTCAGAAGTGAGAGAAAAAAGAAGAAGGCTCTTCGAACGTTAAACACAGGCTGGAAAATGAACCCACGCTGTTGTGTTAATTCATCTTGAGTGGGAGCATATACTTTGTAGAACACAAACAGTTATTATTTACTAAGAAGGACGAGCAGAGAATCAGAAATTAAACACTAACATAGAAAAGATTGTGATCAATTCATACACCTATGATCATTCTCAGATTATCGAATAGAGAGCAATAGGAAAGAAGAGTTTATAAAATTATATTCAGGTGATATATGACACAGCAACTTGCACCATCGACGAGGTTTCTACTGCACGTATGTTGAGTATACTTGCCTTATGATGGTTCATTTCGTTGCCCATCGAAATTAGAAATAGCATGCAACTATTTCAACTACCAGTAACATACAACAGCATTCATAGTACGCAGAGAGAGAGAGAGAGAGAGAGAGAGAGAGCTACGCGTCAGATTTTGAAAATTTCTCAATGGTAATTATGAAGGCTGAAATCTTTGCTATGCACAATATTCCAAGTGACCAATGCTGCCATTTCATTGTTTCTGGTGTCACTCAAGTAGGTTTTTACACATATCAACAAGCGATCCAAGATATGACAAGCATTTGCTTGCTTCATATTGCAATATCTCATTAATTAGCAGATGCCATTTTTTTCGCAGCAGTGATGTAGAATGTTTGTGTGGAAACACTGCTAAATTTCAAGTTCAATCCCGTCAATGGTTTTTGGTTATTATTTTTTGGGGTTTTATTAATATTTAAATGTATTTAAGTCCCATTCTTTGATATTGAGGAAACGTGGTAGAGACTATATTATGTATATATATTATTTCCTCATGAGAAACTATGATGTTACGTTTTGTCACAGTATCGGTGTCTAAACCGATAATTTCTACGAATTTTCTCTTTAGCACGTGATACCTTCCGAGGAAGTCGTCGTCCATGACACCAGGATCCTGGTCAAAGATCTCCAGTTCCATTGCCTGGCCCTTGCACTCCCCAACAACAGCCTGCAATCATCATAACAGCAGCTCAGTGTCTCATTCTACTCTCACAAAATAACAGACCCCATACCCTTACACAAAGGGCTTTAGAATTCTAGAATTCTAAAATGATTTTCCAGAATTTTTCCCTTTTCCCGTTTTGGAGAATTTCTCTGATAGATTTCAGCACCTTGTAAATAAATATTGTAGACAAGTTAATCATTCTAGTAAGTGTTGTTTTTGTGGTTAAATTGTAATTTATGGTGCAATGCAACATATGCAATGATATTTCACGAATCTCAAAATAAACATACCTCGAAGAAGGCATTCCACACAGGCTCAACAGTATTATTCTTCACAGCTGTCTTGAATGAGCAAGCACCAACTGTAAACAAGAAGCCAATTTAAATTATCTTCATGACCAGCAAAACAACAGCAATATATCTCTCCAGTATTATTGGCATACTTAGTATTAGTAACTCTAAAATCACGATGAATTAATTTAGAAGACATTTTTGGGCATCTAGTGAATGTCACACTTGACTTTTATGGCTGAAGGTCAGGAAAGGGCAAGTCCCACCCCGTTGAATGTTGTGCCTTTCAGCAAGGATTTTAATCTTTATCTTCTTCAGTCAGCACGTGCTGTAAAAATGAGGTTTTCTCGCCAGTGTGAGGCTAACAACTTCATCTGCATATAACAGTAAGTAGCTTTGCTGGACAGAGCCTGATACAAAAACCAAAGCAATGCCGGTACAAAGGTCCTATGCATCACGGGAGTAAAGGGAAACAAATTATGAACCAATTATAATCTTTAATTTTCGCTTAAGTAACAGTAATTAAATCGCCCCTCGATACACTACAGCTTGCCTCTACGACACGAGTTACACAGAATTTTAGCGAGAAAACACTTCGAATGAGTAAACAGCACTACATTGATTAACTACAGTCAAAGAAACCTCCTAGTAAACTTACCAGTAACCACAGCATATGGGTCCGACTTTCCCTTCCCAGTAAGCCCTACGTCCATTTTCTTCAACTCCGATGCTTCCACAACTTCCACTCTTAAGACTCCCTGGAATTTCACACGGTAATGAATATATAGGGTATCGGAAGAACATTATTAACAGATTAATCATGTTAATCACAGATCCCTGCAGGTAATATAATAAACAAACTTGCTTGTAATTAGTTAAAACCTTCTATTCTACTATATTTCTACATTTCTTTCTATCACAGAATCTAACCTACACACACTGTCCTCTTTACAGAACAGATTCCTAAGCAAATCTCTTCTTTCGGCAATATACTACAACTTGCCTTATTCCCCGAGAACTGGTTTTTGTGCAAACCTCTTCACATTTCAGAAACGGCTCGAAAAAAAATTCTAAACAATCTCCAAACCTTTTTCCAACACGACTCTCTCTCTGCTCCCCATAGCGGATTCCCCTATTAGGAAATCTAGTTCCTGTACAAACCTTTCCCTATCTAAGAACTACTTCCTGTGCAAAACCGCTTCCATTGTTAGAATCGATTCCTTTGCAAGTCTCTCCCTGTTTCAGAGTAGTTGATTTGCAAGGCTCCCCTTGCCAGGTCATCTTGGCAATATCAAGGAATGAACTCAGTTTGTATGCAGCATGCGTCATGCAACACGAAAAGCACATGCCAGCCCAAACAACCTTTGTAACCACTGAACATGGACTTTTGTCAAACAAAATCCAGAAATGAATTTCAAATTCCCAATGATTTCCTCATGGCACGCTAACAAAAATTTTAATTTGATAATCAATTTTGGCATTAGCAGGAGTCATTAATCTCTAACTTTGAGATTACTCACCCCCTGATATCATATATATATATATATATATATATATATGACCTTGAAATGTAGACCAGACATGGCGTTTTCATAAGGAAATTAGAGCGATCACACATCACAGGTCAGTATGATCCGTTGAATTAGGATTGATCAACACGGTCACAGTGAAACATATGAGAAAGCCAAAAACTGCATTTCATTATTAATGCATACACATTAACACTCTTTACATGTTTAGAGTTTAGACTATGACACGATATCATTTCTGGTTATTGCAAACAGCATTTTCATTCGTGTACATGGACATTTAATTAATAGTAGGGAGAGCGAGCCTTGGTTGGAAAATCGAGACAAGAGATCTACCCAGAGACTCAACAAAGCAAGCGTTACAACACAATGCATTCTGCACAATTCCAAATTCACACCACATTGAATTGCCACGCATTAACTTAGCACACATAAGGTAGCACGGACATGTGCGTCTATAAGATTATACACTGGAGAACGGGACTTGTACCTAGCCATACCAACACCAACATTTGAACTCACACCCCCATTCAGGATACCCAACAAACGGTAAACTGCAGAACATTGGTAGGAAAAAACGCAGATTTCGCTAGCACACAATGGCTAGAAAAATCATTTTAGCAACTTCATAATTTTGTACTGTTGATTTTAGCTATCCAACAAATTCTTGAAGTACGATTAAATGAGAATTTTGCATGCATGCAACAATTCTTTTAGAAGATGCTCTATTATATTATATGCATACCATATCATCAGGAGTGTATCAATCATCGAGTGTTTTGATACACTCCTGATATCATATCTCATGCATTATTATATTAATAGTTAGATTATATCTCTATGAAAGTTAGATGAATGAGAGCACAACAACTCCCAATGAAATTAATGAAGAACTTCCAAATTCCAATTAAAATATAAACAAAAAATAAATTATACGAGCAAATCGTTTTCCTCGTGTATTAGTTTTTTTTAAATTTATAATAATACCTATTCATTCATGCAGTATAACTCTCAAAAAACGAACTTAATTATGGAATTAGAAGAAAATGCATAATCGTAAAATTGGTTTAAAATATTAATTCAACACCTACTCTCCAAAAAAACAATTTCAATAAAAAAAACAATAAGCGCAATTAAAGTTTTATCTAGTTTGTTCAGGAAACGATTTGCAAATTTTATACTCTTTCGGATTTACATGGCACTTTTTTGCTCAACCACCATATGAATACACCGTTTAACCAGTCATGAGAATTATGTAGTGCTAAAATCAGCAGTACTAAGACTTTTCCATGTGCATCCTTTCCAAACTAGACAATAAATCGAAGCAATTAAGCTCTGAAAACAAACAATTCCGCAACCCCGCTACACAAGCACATCGGTTTTTTGCCTCAAACATCTGCACAGGCAAGCAGCTTACCGTGTCACACTGAAATGTGTAAAAAAGAAAGAAGGAATAAACGAGTGATCACATAACAAGCTAAAACATGTACTGACACACAGAAAGAGTACAGATAATCTAAGGAATCTTACTAAATAGTGTGAAAAAACACTCGAAAAATAATCACACCGACAAGAGAAAAAAGCAAGCTTAAAACGTAGAACTTTGAAACTACACCATTAGTTTAACGTATGCAGGTGGACACCATGCATTAGTGACAAAATTATATAGAGCAATAGTAATACGGCGAAAATTAAGACGAGAAAAAAAACAACTCTCGCTGCCAACCAGTAAACCAGACAGCAATGTGCACCAGCTTTACAAACAAACAGACGATGTAACGCGAATGTGGTGCGGGAGACGTAGTCCGAGTCATGCATGGAATAGTCAGCAGCATAGCGTGTGTATAGATAGACTCATGCTCGTTCGACCACCCACACTAGATCCTCTCCTCCTGGCACTACTCTATCTACTGGACACTCTCTACGTACAGGGCCATAATAAAAATATTGTTTGTTTGCCCTCACCCGACCGACCCGCCAAAAAGGGGCCCCGACTCAAAAAATGTTATTGATCTTTTTTTTCTTTCTTTTTTAACAAATTGTATCACTGTAAATTATATAAATCTGTAGGCAATACATTATATGTACCAAGCAAAACAAACATTCAACATAAAAGGTATCTCCACACAAGCACACCTGAGCATGTAGACACCATGCTGAATTTGTAAACACGCCCCGCTTTCAAAAAAATAAAAAGCCGACCTACCTACCCAAACTTTTCAGCCTGGGTCGGGTGAGGGCAAACAAAGATTTTTTTAATTGTGGACCAGTCGATAAGACACTTTTCAGTATTAATCGCTACCCCGAAACGTTCCTCGTCTTGTCTTGTCGATCATCCTCTCCCCTCGTTGCTTCTGTTTCTGCTCTCTGTCGTGTTCACCCTACTTCGACCTCAACGCCGCCCCGATCCACTCCCGACCCCACCTCTACCCCTGCCATGACCTCCCCCTAACCAGACCCCTATCCTGACCATAACTCCCAACCCCTACATGCACCATACACCACCCTGACCCTAACCCAACCCCTACCGTGCCCCCTACCCTGACCCTAACCCTAACCCGCCCCCTCCCCTGACCCTAACCCAACCCTGACCCCCGCAAGATCACGCACTCACGTTTGGCTGTTTGAACTTGAGTTCCTTTAGGTCGACTTGGTCCGTTAGCGGCACCGTTATGCTGTTGTAACGACCGTCTGCCCGACCCCAACCCCACCCTGACCCCCGCAAGAGGGCCCACTTACGTTCGGCTGTTTGAACTTGAGTTCCTTCAGGTCGACCTGGTCCGTTAGAGGCACCGTGATGCTGTTAGGCATGACGGCAAACGCTCCGATCTGAGCGACAACAATCTTGCGCAGGATCTCGCTCAGGCCGGGGATGTCGAGCACGTTGCCAAGGTTCGTTAGATCAAAGTCTATGTCCTGCAGCAGCAAGCGAGAGCAATTAGTTGGAACGCACTAATTAGGACGAAGTTAATTTTAGAAATTAATATCCGTTTTCATATCCGACACAGAACAGTTGTTTTTTTCACAAGGCCGAAGCCACCATGACGCGATCGACGTGACTCGCTCGTTAGTGCTCGTTACCGCTCGTTACCGCACGTTACTCGCACGCACGCACGCACACTTACGGGCGGGTTGAGGAAGTAGACGGTGACGGCTCCTACGAGCGGTGAGATGCCAATGAGAGGTTTCATGACGACGCGCACGCACGCACGCACGCACACTTACGGGCGGGTTTAGGAAGTAGACGGTGACGGCTCCTACGAGCGGTGAGATGCCGATGAGAGGTTTCATGACGAAGCGCATCGTTCCATGCATCGTAATGTTCTTCACTCCGCAGCGAATCCTGTTGACCGCCACCTTGACGTTCATGTCGCCGGCGTAGCTGCGGCGAACGAAACACGTGACGACAAGCGAACATCTCGACGGCCACCGTTACGTCATAACGGACGCGAAACACGGTGTAAGGCAGACTATTAATTATCAGATATTGAAATCATTGAAATATTGATTATTGAATATCAGACTATTATTACTTATTACGACTAGACACAGACTGGCATCACGACTAAGCGCAGAATGGTCATGTGATTAAGCATTACACTTATGATTGGTTTACTTTGGTTATTTGAAGTTTTTGCGAAATGAGGTGTCTGAAACAATTGGATTAGGCAACTGGCGATTGTGGTTCAACATTCAGAAAAACTTGCTTATTGTAACATGCGGATTCATGCATCATATGAGTTTATGCAAAGATTTGTCATCGATTTCAGATTACTGTGGGTGAGTGGATATATCAGATTAATTTAGTAGAGATTTATTATTTCATCGGCATATGCCAATGCTTCTTTGTATACGAGTTCCAGATTAAAGAAATTTGTTTCTAAAATATATTGCCATGAACCTAGAATATTGAATGCAAATCACACAATTTCATAAAATTACTCATACATACACAGGGTTCTCCAAGCTTTTTCATTATAGCATGGGGGTGCTGCCTTTACGGGCCTAGTTGCAAATCGCTGAAGGCGGTTTGCGTGCTAGGGCGTCCGGGGGCATGACCCCCCGAAAAATTTTTGTGTATACACCAGCATGGCGGCTATGATATTTAGAGTGCTGGGTGCATTTTAGGATGGCGGGGCTCGACGATAGCCTGGCGGGCCGCCAGGCTATAAGTGCTCTTGGAGAAGCCTGATACAATGGAACCCATTCCGTAATTAGCCAGCACAAATCTGACATGATTTCTGAAATAGAATGGGGACTCACAATATTTCCATATCCATGACAATTTCATCCCTATGCACAGCGTCTGTGTATACCTTGACTCCACCAACTCTTGGTGCCTAGACAACAAAAATGCAATTTGTGTTTATATTGGTTTTATGTGAATCATAGAACTAACAACATAAATGCATTGATGCATATTACGCAAATACAGACTTTTCATTTGTCAATGTTGTTAAAAACCACGCACATAGTTAATTTTAACACATTTTCAATGGGACATTCCATAGCATGTGGATAGCATATATGTAGGATACTATATAGCATATATCATAGCATATATATAGCATATAGGATAGCATATGGATATAGGATAGCATATGGATAGTATATAGCATATAGTATGGAACTTGTTGTATTATGTTATTTACATATGATTATGTAACTGCAGTGTGCACACATCGACTTAAAAATAGCTTACAATGTCGCCGAGATCACATTTTTCGAACATGAATGACTTGAGGGATGAAGGAAGGTTGTCTCGTATGCTTGGCTCTATAATATCCTTCATTATCTGGTTGGCAAAGTCGTTGATGTATGGCCACATTTGCAGTATTATCTGAAGCAGAAAT
>NW_014577312.1:39537-54934 GCF_000485595.1 Priapulus caudatus | reverse complement strand
TGACGAGCGCACGCACGCACGCACGCACGCACGCACGCACGCACGCACGCACGCACGCACGCACGCACGCACGCACGCACGCACGCACGCACGCACACTTACGGGCGGGTTTAGGAAGTAGACGGTGACGGCTCCTACGAGCGGTGAGATGCCAATGAGAGGTTTCAAGACGAAGCGCATCGTTCCATGCATCGTAATGTTCTTCACTCCGCAGCGAATCCTGTTGACGGCCACCTTGACGTTCATGTCGCCGGCGTAGCTGCGGCGAACGAAACACGTGACGACAAGCGAACATCTCGACAAGCGAACATCTCGACAAGCGAACATCTCGACAAGCGAACATCTCGACAAGCGAACATCTCGACAAGCGAACATCCTCGACGGCCACCGTTACGTCATAACGGACGCGAAACACGGTCTAATGCAGACTATTAATTATCAGATATTGAAATTATTGAAATATTGATTATTGAATATCAGACTATTATTACTTATTACGACTAGACACAGACTGGCATCACGAAACACGGTCTAAGGCAGACTATTAATTATCAGATATTGAAATCATTGAAATATTGATTATTGAATATCAGACTATTATTACTTATTACGACTATAGACACAGACTGGCATCACGACTAAGCGCAGAATAGTCATGTGATTATGCATTACACTTATGATTGGTTTACTTTGGTTATTTGAAGTTTTGCGAAATGAGGTGTCTGAAACAATTGGATTAGGCAACTGGCGATTGTGGTTCAACATTCAGAAAAACTTGCTTATTGTAACATGCGGATTCATGCATCATATGAGTTTATGCAAAGATTTGTCATCGATTTCAGATTACTAGGGTGAGTGGATATATCAGATTAATTTAGTAGAGATTTATTATTTCATCGGCATATGCCAATGCTTCTTTGTATACGAGTTCCAGATTAAAGAAATTCGTTTCTAAAATATATTGCCATGAACTTAGAATATTGAATGCAATTCACACAATTTCGTAAAATTATTCATACATACAATGGGACCCATTCCGTAACTACCCAGCACAAATCTGTTATGATTTCTGAAATAGAATGGGGACTCACAATATTTCCATATCCATGACAATTTCATCCCTATGCACAGCGTCTGTGTATACCTTGACTCCGCCAACTCTTGGTGCCTAGACAACAGAAAATGCAATTTGTGTTTATATTGGTTTTATGTGAATCATAGAACTACCAACATAAATGCATTGATGCATATTACGCAAATACAGACTTTTCATTTGTCAATGTTGTTAAAAACCACGCACATAGTTAATTTTAACACATTTTCAATGGGACATTCCATAGCATGTGGATAGCATATATGTAGGATACTATATAGCATATAGTATAGAACTTGTTGTATTATGTTATTTACATATGATTATGTAACTGCAGTGTGCACTCATCGACTTAAAAATAGCTTACAATGTCGCCGAGATCACATTTTTCGAACATGAATGACTTGAGCGATGAAGGAAGGTTGTCTCGTATGCTTGGCTCTATAATATCCTTCATTATCTGGTTGGCAAAGTCGTTGATGTATGGCCACATTTGCAGTATTATCTGAAGCAGAAATAGTCTGATAAAGATCCTAACAAGCTTAGTTAAACTTAATATTTAATTATTATTATTTTAATATAATTAATATTAATTATAATTTATATTAGTTTATTAGTTAATTTATTATTTCACATGAGTATACATTCCGTGTTATAACGATATGGCTAAGATATACAGCCAGTACCTTGACATTTGTATGTACTTTACCAACAGGATTCCTAAATACTTTTCTGTGTAACAGTATTACACAATAACATACTTATCATATTAACTTAATAATTCTCACATAAATTAGCATATATTAATAGACATGTATACGTACAACCTATCATGAAACAGACTATGTCTACCATACGTTACACTGCCATTACAGAGACTCCCCGACTTACGAACTTTCGATGATACAAACAATTTGCCCTGAAGTCCATTAGTGTATAATGTCGCTGAGAGGGTCTATGTCCCCCAGGGTACTATCGGAGGGTACCCTGGGTACGGTCCGGTAATACCGGAACGTACCCTGGTACTATATCTAATATGCCGGACCGTACCTCGCCTACTCCACTAACGAGTCTAGGGAGTCGCCTACGCCTACTCCCTAACCCTAACACTAACCCTAACCATATCAGATAGTTACCAGGGTACGTTCCAATATATCGAACCGTACCCAGGGTACCCTCCGATAGTACACTGGGGGACATAGACCCTATGAGCTATAATGTCAATATTGGTGAATAAAAAGACACAATCGCCCCCCTGATTTTGACTTTCGCCAACTCCTGTATTCACGTATATGTTGACACTATGTAAACTTCAAGGTTACTCGATGTTCACACGTACATATACTACACTACTGTACAATACTGCATACGTACGTACATATGTTCGACTTATAAACAAATCGACTTACGCACGACCGCTCGGAACCGAACCTGTTCGTAAGTTGGGGAGTCTCTGTATATGTCGTGGAAACACCGGCCAAGCAATAAATGGCTGGCCTTTATCCACTCACAGCTTTACTATGGGTATTTATTATAGATAAAGTTGTCAATAGGCCCTTTATGGGTTTACCCAGTGCGTTACTATGGGAATTTATCGCCAAGTTTATACCATTCTAACACACAAATCAAACCACAGATTTTACGTACTTTTAAAACAACTGACGAAACGTGGAATGAAAGGAAAGTAGAAACGTGGTTGCTAAAAATATATTTCCCCACGCTCTAACGATAATTGCAAATGATACATTTAAAAATGAGGAAAAATACCTTTCAATCGTATAAAACTGACAGAAATACTCGATTAATAAATTCACGGCCGCGTGGCGAACTGGTGAACATTCATGATCATCGACCCGGATTCACGTTCGTCTTCAACATATAGTCATACCAGTCATATAGTCATACCTTGTTCAACCATTCTGCTCGCTCTACGTCCGGAAAGAACACCTGTGAAAACGAAGCAAAGAAAACATGTAAATATTATGTGTATAATATGTATTATCAATGCTGAACCACGATTGAGTATATGGTTCAGCATTGATAATAAACTAAATGATATATACAGTATTCACAGGGGGTAGTTGAATACCAACTATTCCACTTGCCTAATGGAATATAACTAGCTTCATAGTATTGATTCCCATCCTGTACAGGCAGGCTAGCCTCGGTGCTTTTGCTATGCTTACACATCGAAACATTTGAAATCACACGCAATGACTTCCATTGACTGCTATAAATGCGTATCAGGTGTGAATGAAAATAGACCATTTAGTACATACGTGTGTATCACCCGAAAATGCAGGAAATTCAGCAGCCGCGACTGACTTATAACAATGGCATCACTGGCAGTGATGGGGATTACTGAAGTAACGATAGAGTTGGCGATTCTTTCCCAGTCGAAAAACAGGAGGGTACTTACTATACGTATAATTTATGAGCATTCAGCGCTCTAGCAAAATATTCACGTTTTTGTCTAGACTTCCCCCCTTACACACAGTAACCCAATGGTATCAGGAGTGTATAATAATAATTATCTATTATCTATATATGTATATTATCTATTATTATACATTCCTGATTGTATCATATTGTAAAGTGAGTCATAGAATGGGACAGTGAGTTACCAGTAGGGGCGTAAATCCGTACCGAGGAGTGGGGGGGGGATGATCACGCGAAGGGGGGGTCTGGGGCCCTCCCCCAGAATTTTTTTGAAATTAGACCCCCTCAGATGCGTTTTCTTCGCGAGCAAGGAGGGGGTCCGGACCCCCTGGACCCCTCCCCCCCCTGTACACGCCCCTGCAGTAATTGAAATGATTTAGGTCTGCCCATGTCTCAAAATTATCATAATTAGCTAAACTTTCAAGTGGGGAACGGAGGAAGGAGTTTTTTTTTTGAATCTCAGGGGGGATATTTGTACAGGCCATCCCCCCCTCCTTCAAGAGCGGGGGGATGCATCCCCCCCATCCCCCCCCGGGATTTACGCCCATGGTTACCAGACTTACAGATCCTATTTTAATCTGCTGGAAACTGCATGTTTACCACTGCGTGACATCTTTTCTTATATGTTACCTTACATGTTGTTACATTAGTCACAGAGTATACTTATCACTTGGCTAGACTTTTACAACGCTTGAATCAGTGCGTGTGGTTGCATGACTCGAACGTAGCATGCCTAGTGTGCATGAGTGAGTAGTATGTAATGAGGTGCAGCATGCTGAGGGATTCACACATGCATGACTACGACCCCACCCCACCCAATACATCGCCCTCCCTGCAGCAGGAATGATTCAGTCTAACCCAGGATGCTGGATATAGCAGCAATCTTTCCCGGATAATTTACAATAAACCGGCATGCACAGTTGATATACACGGGTTCATACTATTGCTGTAATATTCATACTAACAAGAGCGTAGTAAGTATGCATACTTAATACGTACACTCTTGACACTAATTTATACCGGGTCCTGTGCATTTAGACGAGCAGCATTCTAGCTGGTAAGAACTGGAGGATCACAAAAGCTAATAATACCTAATAAAGGTCATATTAGCTCTTGATGATTACCATAACCTGTCGAACTTCCCAGTTGTTGAACTATATACGGGTTTCAGCGCAGACGGCTAGCGATGTTGTAGGATAGCGCAGGCTCCCGCAGAGATTCAACATACCGCCTTACACTAGCCGCCCCACCTAAGCAATCACCATAAACAACAAACCTCATCGCTCCAAGTGATACATAATAATAGAACGCCGCAGGTAATCACAACGCCCCTTAGCATCCGAGTACACTAATGACTCGAGGGCCGATCTGCGAGGGTTAATCCCCAGGTAGGAACTCGGCTCTCATCCTTTCCGCAGCACAGTCCAGTTTTCGCCTAGCTCCTACACCCTATTCCAGCGATACTTCTCCGCTCTACCTTCCACCGACCTACCTTCACCCCGCCGAGCGCCTCCGCGAACCGCCTGTCTAAGGTACGGAATTACTCGTATTCGATTACGCGACACGCGGCGCGAGTGTTACGACTTGGAGACATCTGCATAGTATCAAGAGTACATAATAGAGATCTCTATTATGTACTCTTGATAGTATCGTAGGATTGTGTTTGATTAGGCTGAAATAGACGCACGAAGAGTAGTTTTCATAATACTGTGTTTCTGTTATCTATCGACGCAACCTGACACTACCCTTAAAACGGGTGCCACTACGGCACCTACTAATAAACCGAGAACCTGGAAACGGGAAGCTGAAAGCCTTCCTTAGAATGTAGGCACGCACGCACGCACGCACGCACGCACGCACGCACGCACGCACGTACGCACGTGCACACACGTGTAGAAATTCGATAGGTGCAACGCCTAATGCCCACGGACTTGTGCTTCCCTTAATTTTTAGTGCGTTCATCAAAACGCATACTGTGCATATGGTGGTGGCAATAAATATGGAGGGGTTTGTGTAGACAGCTCGCTGCAACAGCTGCTCTGTCCATGTACATTCAACGCAGCACACAAGAGCACTGACTCCACTTCTGCTCATTGACATTCTGTAGTGCAAGCGGATATATTACTGGGCCAGCTGATCACAACGTGTACCGCTATACCCAGCCTACCTTGAAAAGTCAAAATTGGCCTATCATGTGTCATGGCCAACCTCGACCAGACCCAAGCCCTGCATCTTGCTTGCTAGTACACCTAGCAAGTGCCTGCCATTTCCATAAACCGCTGGTACCAATACTACTTACACGCCCGCCCGCACCCACGCCCCGCACGCCCACGCACGCACGCACGCACATACATATATATACATGCGCGTGCCTGCTAGCAAGAACTGCGATAGCAGGTAAAAAATAACAAATTAGCACAAGAAGTTTGTACTACACTGCCGAGATCTGTTGACTGGTGCAAAAACTTCACGTTGTAAGATCTATGCCGACAAACGTTAATAGGCGAGCAAATAGCTTGCCAAACCTATTAGTACGAATGCAGTCAGGTGGGGTATCCCCAGTTTTTCGAGGACATTGGGCATAAACTGACCAGCGACATTGGTCGCAGATGGTAGGCTGATCAACTACATATCAGATCAGGACAATACTTCTATCATCATGAGCCAATATGACTAAAACAATACTACATAAACTCACTGGCAGCTGGATCAAGTGAAGTCACCCCTACCACGCTCACGCTACAGCACGTGTGTAACAGGGCGCTATTATATAGGTATTATCAGGAGTAAGATAATATAGGAGAGTAGACTAGAATAGAAGAAGAGAAGAGAAATAGAAGTAATAGAAGAGTAACCTATATTATCTTACTCCTGGTATTATTAGCTCTTTATGTGTATGTGCGTGTGCGTGCGCGTGCGTGCGTGCGTGCGTGCGTGCGTGTGTGTGTGCGCGCGCTGTAGAGTGAGCGTGGTGGTGGTGGGGGGACTTAAACGTGCTATCAGTGCCATACACTATATACCAGGGGTGACTAATGACAAATTTCACCTAAATTAACACAAATTTGTCATTATTCACCTCTGCTCGATCACAAAACTACCTAAACCATTCTATAAAAAACGTTGAACAAAGACAAACGTTGAAAAAGAGAACATGCAGGCTGCCTAAGACGGGCGCACCATATCGATTCTATCAGGGGGCGAATAATGACAAATTTGTGTGAATTTGGGTGAAATTTGTCATTACTCACCCCTCGCTTCCACGCAATAATTCGGGACCCTTGAGAATCTCTCCTGAAAATCAGCAAATACAAAGGCATATAGATATAAACAAGAGCTAATAATACTTAGGTAATCAGTATATAACCTCTAATAAAGGCATTATTAGCTCTTGATATAAACAACAACCTAAGTTTATATCTATAGGCCTTGGCAAATACTGATCAACACTTGTCATGCTGCCCATGCATCACTGTTTGATCGATCCCGTATAGTTTCTACCCAGAGGCAGACATCCCTGATACTGATAGACCAACGCGCGCGAAAAAGGCGTTCGTGCTATTTTTAGTCGTGTAAAAATACCGCTTTTATGCCTGCCCGATCACATAGACTGCAGAGAGGTGCAGCAGTATATATATAACAGCCAGCTGCAAAGCTCATCCTATACCGCCTAGACAACCTCCCACACACGTGTTCACATTCACACGTATAATTTCTATGCGATATTTAGTTGTACTGTAAGATTACTATTTTTATTCGGTAATTATTATAAGATGTGTGTATAGAGAACGCGCAATTTCTACGTGTATACACCTGGTAAAGGATTCTAGGTACATAACACCAGGAGTAAGATAATATAGGATCTATACTATATTATCTATATTATCTTACTCCTGATAACACCAGGAGTAGATAATAGGGATCCCTATTAATAATCCCTATTATCTACTCCTGATAACACAGGTATGCGATGCCGTGAATCATTGTTTACGTTACGCATATTCTACACTGTGAGTCTGTGTGTACATTCAGCAGATCATTATAGAATTTAATAGCTTTGATTCACGCAATGCACAATAACACAACATTGAACAATTACCACGAACCCCGCCCCACTACGATGTACAGTATGACAACAACATTATGCATTCTACTATGGGTGGGTGTATAGCAGGCAAGGGACGGGAACGACATAGCCAAAGAATGCAGCCTGACCAGCAGCTGATTTTGTTGGGGTGGGGCGCGTATAATAGCTCAACGTACACACGGAATCAGGAGTGAATAATAATAGATATTCTATTAGATTCTGATAGATATTCTATTCTATTATTATATTCACTCCTGATGTTAAGTTATACAATTAGAAGTGTATAGTATAGGAGTATTTTAGGAGTATTATGAGTGTGGAGGTGTTATAGGAATGTAGAGTACTATCACCGAGTGTATAATCTATATTATATAGAATATTATATATTATAATCTATATTATACACTCCTGATACAATCACAACGGTCTAGATTACGTCTATAGTAATAGAACTGATCAGCACAATATTGCAGATGCCATTATCCATGCCATTAAATTTAATGCCATTATGCATGCCATTACATGCTTTATCCAAACGATGATTGATTCTATTCAATATTCAATCTAATTGCACATTCGCACACGTGCACGTGCACGTCTTTACAGTAAATCACACATTCCATGTGTTTTACTCGTATGTTTTCATTCTAATTGAAAGTTAACATGCATAAATTCGAATAGTGTATTATGTAATGAGAATTAACGTTGACAATAACACCTTACTTATCTACTGATAAGTAAATTAATGATAATTATCTACCTATAACTACAATATTCACTACATTTTTGAACGGAATTCTCAACATCGTTTATCTTATCTTAGGCAAGCTTTCCAGGGCATGTATATCCCAACGATCAATACCACCTATCAGTCCTGGACAGTGGACACTAAACTCGTACTGACTGTAGACAAGAATCATTCCTATATACGATCCCAAGAGTTTAGACAGGGCCTTCTCATTGACACGCCTGCATTCATGGATACTTTTGTCGCGAACAATCACAGCTGTTTTCAATATTACGTACATGTTCCTGTTACATCATGATGATAATGCAGAGAGAACCTACAAACGTGAACGCTGCAATTCCTTGCTTTGAAGCAAGTTTGTTATGCTTCAGGAATGCTATAATATGCCGACGAGTTTCTCATCATACCCCACATATATATATAACCTTGCAAACTAGTTGACTGGCAGCACAGATCTCTAAAATACACACACGGGGCGAGGTTCATTGATGCAAGACTGCACATGCTTTGAAGATGTCAACACAACTATATATAGAGCTCTATAAAGTGCCCCCTTTCATGACTAAATTTTTAAAGCATAACAACACGCCCGACTTCACATTTCGGAGTGAAAAAATGTGCGACTGCGGTGACTTTTAGAGGGTTTCAAATTTCATCATTCAGGGGTTGTTGTTTTTTAATTTGCATCTCGTGGCTCCTGCATTTCAAGCTGCCTTCAATGCCTTCAAGCTGCATTTCAAGCTGCATTTCAAGCTGCATTTCAAGCTGTATCAAGCTGTACATTTAACTTGTGGGGGAAAAAAATGTTATACCTACCTACCCTAATTTTTACTATCCATGTGACCCGAACCAAAGGTATTTTTTTGTTTGGCCTTACTCACTAAATGTCTGTATTAGTCGTCCACACATTTTCTCATTTCTCTGTATTCATGACAAACACAATTACCTTGCTCTTAAACAGATTAATCTTCCATATATTCATTAATTAAAAAGTGGCGCATGCTCACCCAGCTTGGCAGGTCTTCAATCGATGCAAGTATAACCTCCTTTTCATTGTTGACAATCTCATGCTGTACCATGCGCTTTTCAATCTGCTTGTTCTGTTTGTAACTGGTCCACAGCCATATCGGCAGACCTAGTAGCACCCACGACAGGCTATACCTGAAAGGAACAGATAGCGAAGATATATAGTAATGACCACGAAGACTATAACAGATCCCTTCATTACTGGGATTGCTCCTGGTAGAGATAAATGATAACAACAAACTGTAACCCATGGTTACAGGGCAACAAGTAATAATCACAAGGTGCGAAATTAATGGGAGTCTGGAGTCAAATACTCCCTGATTTACTGTCGGACTCCCTGATTTGACATATGCAGGGGTCCGTGTGACTCCCTGAAAATTCTGCCATACTACCTAGTTCGTTCCAGAGCACGGCCTCGTGAAAATACCGTATTTTTTCAGCTAATATCCAAAGAATATTTGACAGACGTGCAACCGCATGAATCTTAAAAATAAACACATGCGTTATTGTTAATATCTTTAATTTTGAACCTCAGACTGCGGACTCCCTCATTTTGCTGCGGACTCCCTCTTTTTGAAGGTAGGGAGTCCGTTGGACTCCCGTGTTCAAAAGTTAATTTCTACCCCTGTAATTAGGAGGTTGCTTGCCATATGAAGCCAACCAGCAAAACCGTAAGAAATAAACACTCTCTTGTACTCGAGAACTTGCAGTTTTTTGTTATAAAGACTACCAGTACACTATATAGTCCACATAGGACTTATAAGACATCAGTTACAGCATGTTGTTAACACAAACAACAAAGAACTATAACAACTTGAAATGACTTAGATGAAGTATAGACTGACCTGTAGTATCCTACAAGCCATACTCCTGACAGAATTGAAAATCCCTTAACGAATTTCATGAGAATGGGAAGCAGCTCGCTCTTCAGGGTGGACTTGGTTGCCTTGGCTGCTCCTTTTGCAACATGTTTGCACTTTTCCGAAGCTTCGACCTTCCGCTCGCTGCTAGACATTGTAGGTGTTGATGGACAAGTGTGATAAGATGATCTGGAAAACAAAAATAACAATCACAACACCATCAGTATAGGTTGCTCCGATGTTGCACAGTCGTAGCAGTACGGTGCACAGGCATTTGGAGCGTTTCAATAAAATAGAATGCTAAATAAATACGAAATCTATTTACTAACAAAGTCTTAATGTTTCTCTACTCTCTTTCACCTATTATTGATGACAATTTGCTGTAAATGCCGTCAAAATGCTCATCTGCAACACACGCTGGCCGCCGCACGCTAGCTGCTGCACACTGACACATAAATATATAGCAGGTAGGAAAGCGTGCTGCCAAAATTCGCTCGACGCTCGCTTGATTTCATGCGAATATAACACAAACATTCAATCATTCCACTCCATCTTTGTTTGCGAGTTGCTCCATCCGAGTTGCACAGTTTATGTAAATGGCTGCAAGTACAGGGCTATAGGCGGCGCACTGCATTTTGGGAAACTACCACCTGCTTTCCAACTCCCGTACGAGCCTCGTCAAAGCCGCCAGTGGAGCGTTGCAAAAACGTTGCAGCGTTGCGGTGCAAAAATGAGGTCACGAAGAGCACCGGTGGGTATCATTCTTACTGGATGTATAGTCACTATCAAAAGACGTAAGTCTACTTACTTACAGGTTACATAGGTCTATCATTCTTCTAAAACCTTTCTCATAATTCCCTAAACATGTTAAAATTATGCTTACCATTGCGGCAATCACCTCAGGCACATCGATGTAGTCTCCAGATTATTCACGTGCCATGCGCTAATACTCCCTCATACCGATTCATTTCTGCTCATAGCATTATTGGAGCATATCACCTGTACTTCTGCTTCCATACTACTCACCAGTCCCACCCTGACTCAAGATATCTTCATTATCATTGTACTTGTCACTTTGCTTATTTCTGTTCACAAATCGCTTCTGTCGTATGTTGCTTTCATAAGTCTGTTCGGCATTGGTTCCGTTGTCAGACAGTTCTTCATAATGGACTCACATTTCTCACGCCGCTGGAGATCGGCGCCGTTTCAAACGCAGAACTCGCCCAATCGTTCGATAGTGAGCTCATTGACCGGGTGTACAGATTGAATTATGCATTGCTATCGTCGAAACATGACATTTCGTCTCCGAACAATACCAAAAATTATTAGATATAATCGTTCATAAAAATTAGATATTGAGTCTCTTAAAGGAACGCCGGAACAGATGAGTCGCGATGAAACCCAACAAAATCGCGAAGTCGTGAATGAAATCCATCGAAATCTAAACTAACTCGGAGTAAAAATGCCGCCAACAAAAAACTTAGCTCAGAAAGCCGCAATTGCCAGCTGAAATCCATTTGAAATCTCGTTAAGGAACAGTGAAGCCTGAGTGGCGAGCATGTTTCTTATAACGCCATCCGAGAGTGTGGAATGCTTCCGTGGTCCGCGAAACGAATCATCAGTACCTGTTGACCTCAGCGCATCTAACTGCCGTCCGTGAGGTCGACGACGAGAGCGCATTGTAGCAGTGAGTAACACACGCACTACACGCAAAATTACAATGTGGTGTAGCTTACACCATTGGTTTAGCTTCCATTAATTTTACATCCATGACAAAATTACACTTTACAAGTACCTTACCTCCAAGAAAACGGTCTTGCTAGGTTAGAAGATAAGACAACAGGTCCACAGCATTGTCTATCCGCAAAATGCAGACGTTATAGTAACTCCGCTTGTAATTCTGAGGGTGCGTTTATCGCGGGGTAAGGACCATTACTGCGGTCGCGTCGGCTTCGGCTAAGCCCTTGTCGGGCTTAGAAACACAGTACCTAGCGAATCTAATTGGTACAGGCCATGCTAACACATCATCAACATACCTAAAATACAATAATGTAAACCGCAAACCCAGATAGAATACCTCTAATCCTCTGGGTGGTACATATTGTATCAACAACAATACCCAGCACGCGCAGGGGCTATTCCCCCGAGCAACACGCTATATTAATTTATATAAAATAATTATCCATTATATGTAGCTTTCCTATGATCTAAAATTCTAGCAATCTCTATATTCATTAAAATAAATAAAAATATATATATATATATATATACAGTATAGTACATAACTTCAAGTTTCATCATTTTCATCATGTTCATACCACGTGTTTTCAACAACACCATGGTTTTTCATCACGAAATGGTAACATAAAATTATTTATAATTATTGTTGAATTAGGTCTCCGACTAGCTAGCCACGTGCTCGTGACGTTCATCGTAAAAAATTATTTTTGTGTAATTTCTCGTTCCCCTTGTTAGCTCCATAACATGTATCCTATACTACATATCCATATTTATATAATCTCTTAAGTATGTATCAAAGTTTTTTCTGATGCTAATTTAATAATAAGAATAAGTCGCGTTTTCTAATATTCATTTGAAATGTTGTGGGGCACAGACGCGGGCAGATTCCATCTTAGCAGAGTGGTTGGAAGTGCGCTGCGCGCGTGTCACTGGTGTCATGATGGCTGCGGATGCCCTATCCAGATTATATTATAGAGATTCAGTGATTCAAGGAGCGCTTAAAATATGATTTGTCATATTATAATTATATTATATGAATTTATTCGTTATACTTAGTAGAATTGTATATATATGTATATAGGCTTCCTGTACGCAGATGCAAATCTAGTCGTTATCCTCTGAGCGTATCCTGAGTGAGCGAAGGGGCACTGCATACAGTTTGCACTGCATGCACCAGGACCTCCTAAACACCGAGAGACTCAAAATCCCATTGACCATTGATTTTTTCACTGACGGCGAGAGCATGCAAGCTCATGTTAATATATCTTTTACCAATGTACCGTCTTTAAATAAATAAATAAATAAATAAATACCATTTCAAGTCATTTCGAGCCATTCTGGTGTTTAGGGGATCGTCGCCACCTAGTGGTAGCATACGATAACAGTTTTCCAAGATGGAAGATCAGTTTGTATACAAACAATGATCTTGGCAACAATAATATCAAAAATTAACTCATATCAGTAAATCTAGCGTAAATTATGCCTCATGGTAAGGTAAGTTGAGGCGTAGTGCAACTGCACCTCTTAAATAAGATAATACTGTTACGGGTTAGGGTTTTAGAACATTTTAAGTTCGTTTTAAGCCAAGAAGAAGATTGTACTTAATTATAAGTTTGTATCCATAATACTTAAAAGCATAATCGAACCATCGATTATGCATAAGTTGGCCCGATCTACATGTAACTGCACGCTTGGTTGATTAATAATACCATTACCGTTATATGCCAAACGCGTAATTAGTTTGTCCAATATCACTGCTAATTACTAAGAAGATGTCTATTGAAACATCCGTAATTTTGGTAATTCTGCGACAACTGCGAAAATTCTATGGCCAACAAAATAAACCACGAGTTCGGTTCGGTGGCGTCCAGCATTGTTGCTTACAAGAATGTTGAGCACGATTGTTTGTCCCGGTAAATTGGTTGGGCCTAGTGTTATATTTGCGCTTAGTGGCCCACATTTAATTATGTTTGCTGTAATTCTCAAGAAGACGTATATTCATTTACCCGAATCCCAAGAGTAAAACCATAACGTACGAATGCGCACTTCAAGACTTACAAAAGGATGCGAAATCAGCTGACGGGCCGATTCATACCGTCGAAAATGTCCGTGCAACAATAATCTGTATGAGCACCGCGTCCCAAGTACTGACCGTTACACGGCGTGCATGACGGTTTCTAACCTGTCAACAACCGAGGTTTCTTGACTCGCGGATTTCAATATAGACATTTCCTTAGTAACCGAGCAGCAGGATATGGACAAACTAATACGCGTTTGGCGTATAAGGTAGTGACTTATTAACACACAACGGGCCAGTTTACTGTAGCATTCGTTAAAATTGCATAATCGATGGTCGAATTATGCCTGTTAATATAAATTAAAATAGATTAGGCCCCCTAGCGGTATACTTATACTAGGCCTAGTATACTACTTTGTACTTACTTGTTCTGGTTTAATTGTTATTGATGTTAAAAAATACAAAGAAGAAATGGCCCAAGGATATCATAGAGAACATGGGTCCCAATAAAACGCAATGTTGCTAAGCCCTAACCCTAACCCTAAATCTAACCCTAGGACCCTGAACGCTAATCCTAACCCTAACCCTATAACCTTATTCTATTGATATCCAATATAATATTTAATCTTGAGTAAAATGCTCATTGATTTATTGGACCCATGTTCTTATCATTGAACCGAAGAAATGTTGTTGTGTGTTGTGTATGTTTCAAAAAGATGGCAAAATAATACTAGGCCTAAAGATTAACTTTAATTTTAAGTATATAATTTTACAGTAAAACAAACTGGTATGGTTTTTATTTTCTATGTTAAAAACAGTTTTGATGCCTCTGCAGTTTCATGTCTATCTATTGAAGTGATTTGACTATAACATTAATATTTAAAAATGCCCTGCTGATGATTTGTCATACCCAGGGTCTCCCTACGTTGCGGCAAGACGGGCGCGCGCGTGAAACTCCCCCCTGTGTACAAATCGTTGCCGCTGCCCGTTAAATATAGCGCTGTGGCCCCGATTGAAATTCCACCACAATAAAAGTTTGCCAAGCGCAGGGAATGCGATGCGTCAAGAATTCCATTCCAGCCAGGACACGCCGACACGTGTATTTTAACGTACCGGACCATGCATCTGCAGACAATACCAAGTTCAAACAGTTTGACATGTCCTGAACCCAACCACTAAGTTAACTGTACACCGAACTCGGGCTATCTTATATATACAAGAACCCGCAAATACCGTCTATGGGTGTTGGAGATTTTACCATTAATTAAGTGTGTAGCGGTAAAAATACACGCCCCCCTGACGCCCTTAGTTTCCCCCTGCCCCTCCCATCTCCGTCCTCCCGACCTCCCTGCTGTTGAATTTCACCCTGGGAAAACCCTGAAACCTCACC
>NW_014577312.1:30322-39512 GCF_000485595.1 Priapulus caudatus | reverse complement strand
AGGTGTTTTTCTGTATTCGACAAGCCATTTACATAAACTGCGCAACAAGGACGCGAACGCGAGAATTTCGTCAGGCTTTGTGCTGATTTCGCTTTTATTCACTAGCTCGAGATTCACGAACAGAGACAGTATTGTTTTTATAACAACGTGAACACTGTTTTTGACATAGAAACAATTAAAGATGGCAAGCTGTGGATGTGTAGTTCGGGGCTGTGAAAGCTGCGAAATCAAGCTAGCGTCGCAGCCAAATTTTGCGATCCGCTTAATTTCCTACCTGCTATATATATAACTATAAGTGTCAGTGTGCCACACTGCCAGCGCGTGAGGAATGGCGCCAGTCAGTGTTTGCTTGCACATGCTATTTGGACGGAATTTATTAGGAAACTGTCGGCAATATAGGTGAAAAGAGTACTAGAACATTAAGAATTGGTAGCTCTACTAGTCACTATATAGGATTATAGCCCCGCCGTACAGTTGCCGCAGGCCTGCGGCAACTGTACGCGCGGCTATAGCTACTACGCACTAGAGCTACAGAATTTGTAGTAAATAGATTCGGTATTTAGTTAGCATTATAATTTTATTGAACGCTCCAAGTAGCTGTGGGCTGTGGCCGACGTGTGTGACTGCTGTGTGCGCTGTTAGTGTATAGCTGTTCGTGTATAACACAGATACACATTACGTTATTAGCTACACACTGTAGCTTACAGTTACATAGCGGTGTAATGCTTACCTGATGGTTCTTGAATGTACAGCGATCCAGCGTTTCAGCTGCACGCGCCTGCATCAAACGCCAGAAATATAAATCTCACAACACAACAACTTACAGCGGCGGAACCGTGCGCACAACTCGACTTCACCATGCCGTCGCCTGAAGGTGTAATTTTCTGCTTTCTTGCAGGGTCAGGCGTGGCATAGCTCTTATATTAGCCTCTTAGCAGGATCTAGACTGGTACTCGCTCCCACCTCGATTACTCGAAATCTTGGTACCTAGCTGAGAGTGGGACCGGTACACATCTAACCAGGGATTCGCCACCAGCTGCATCCAAGCTCCACGAAAACAGATTTGGCCTCTCGCTCATTGCGGCTGTAATTCTACGACGCGAATCAAGCGCACTGATCTCTAATAATATAATGCTGGATAGAGCATTGGCCCTCACTGATCGCTATAATATAATCGGGATAGGAGCATTCTGCGCCTATCCGCCGCTTAACATGACAGTGACGCAAGAGGCCGCCATCTTCAAACCACTCTGTAAAGCTTGGAATCTGCCTGTGTTTCTGCTGCCCCACAACATTTCAAATGAAAAATAAGAAAACGCGACTTATTTCTATTATTCAAATTCAGCATTGAAAAAAAACTATTGATCCATACCTTAAGAGATATATATAAATAGGGATATGTATATTAGATACATGTATGGAGCTAATCGCGGATTGGAGAAATACACGGAAAAATATTCTTTTTACGTGACGTCACGAGAGTGCTAGCTAGTTCGCGAGCCTATTCTACCATCATAATATTTCTATGTTAACATTTCGCTATGAATAACAAACCTTGATGCATGAAACATGATGAAAATGATGAACATTGCAAATGATTACTATATATATATATTTTAAGGCATTATATCAGAGATTTAATCATGATAGGTTTATGCAGATATAGCATGCGTACCTAAGTTTGAATGAACGATGTATTGTACTATGATGTAATAATTAACTTAGCATATTGTCGTATGAAACGCTATGGCTGTGTGAATAACGCTCAAGATACTAGTACTACTAGCTAGTATGACTACTACGGTCAGTATACTACTGACTTACTACTAGGCTATTCTATATATATATTATGAATCAATAGTATTGAAAGATAGATGATAGATAAAACGGCCTTATCTGGCACAGAATTAGATTCGGGGTCTAAGGTTAAAGTAGTAGCACATGTCGCGTTCAAGGATAGGGAAACATTCTATCCAATAAACCGAATTCATTGTACATCTAGTATATAAATATAATATTATATCAATATAATAGATTAGCGTTATGGTTAGGCTTGGCCGTTAGGGTTAGAATTCGGGTGTAGAATTAGGGTTGAGGGTTTAGGTTATCGGCACTATTGTTTTATTTTGTAATGGGTTGGATCCTTACGGTGATTCGTGTTTGCGTCTCCGGCCGTTATGTAGGAATGAAGCAACCCCGCAGTCGATCCCATGCGCGTCGCTTATATACCGCTGGCAAGTCGTCGCCTTGCCTGGCTTGCCGCGGAATCTAGGTTGTAGGCTGAGTGTGAATCCTTGCCGGGTTGAGAAGCGCCGCAGTGTCATGACAGTAATCAACCCAAACGGGGGATACCCGAACTAGCCGCACGCCATTCGGAAAGGACCCATCAAACTCCCGCGGGGACAGTCCAACCAACGCCACGAGCGGGAGTTCCAAACAACTCCGCAGGGAGTTCCAAACAACTCCGCAGGGGAGTCTCAACGCACTCCGGCGGGGGCAGTCTCAGCAAACTTCGGTGGGAGGGAGGTCTCCACACGAACTCCGGGGGAGCGGGACGTTCACACAAACTCCCGGGCGCGGATTACCACAAACGGCTGCGGGGCGAGAGTTACACAAAACTCGCGGGGGGAGTCTCCACAACTCCGCGGGGGAGTTACACAAACTGCCGCGCGGGGAGTTACCACAAACTCCGCGGACGGATCTCCACAAGAGAGCTCCGCTGCGCGGCGGGGCGGATTTTACCAGCCAACTCGCCTTGGATTGAAACCAATCACGTGGTGTGTGTACGAAAGAGGAGACATTAGAATCAGACAAGCGGGAGGATGAATTACTTTATGCAGGTCGTATTCAAATCTCGAACCAACGGCGTGTGGTAATCAAAGGAAGAACAGTTAAACTACACTTACATAGTGCTGGTGCCGCGGATCGGGTCGTCGTTAAATATAGGTGACTCATGACAAATTAGAACGTGACACCAGTAAGGAGCCGGCTCAAGGCGACGGACCCGTCGGAGATGGAGTCGCGATGGGACCCAAGCAGGAAATCCGAAGTCGTGACGGGGGAATCCATCGAAATCTAACCTAAAGTCGCCGGATTTAAAATCCGCCAAAACCTTAGCTAAAGTCGCGGAGGTGTCCGCAGCTGAAATCCATTGAACCTCGTTCAAGAACTAGGGGACTTGAGTGGCGGTACGGCATGGTGCTAAACGCCCTCCGAGATGTTGGAGATGCCCTGGGGGGTCGTGCGGAACGAATCATCAGCTAGCCTGGGGTTGAGCCCGTCAGCCAGTCTACCGCCGGTTCCCGGCTGGAGGTCGACGATTGGAGAGCAGATCGATAGCGTGAAGTACTCAACCACGCCACAGCACACAAAATGTTTCAATGTTGCGTGTAGCCCATATTTGGTTGGTAGAGTGTGGGGGTAGTCAGGTGGGTGGGGAGTTAGCTACATTAATTTTACATCATGAGCACAATACAACTTTTACAAGTACCTAGCTCAAAAACTCTCGCGTCTTGCTAGGTTAGAATGATAGACAATATTATATTATATGTATAGGTTATACATATATATATACGATATATACAATATTATTATGTATATTAATATATATATTATACTGTCCTTGGGTCCGCCCACACTGGAATGATGCTATAACAAGCTTGGAGCACCTTATTGATAAAGGGACATAGAGCTCCTTGAAAAAGTTCAGAACGAGGACTAACTTAGGAAGGATTTGGCGCTAGCTTGTCATACCAGCAAAGACTACAAAGGCTGAATCCTACTACTCTAGCAGCACGCGTAGAGAGAGAGCTGAGTCTTATCGGCACCTATAGATTATGACAGGCTTGGAGAATACTTGATCATAGCGACATTTTTTCACCTGCTAATCCTGTCCACCACAGATGGTCACAGCATGAACTGCTAACAAAGAGCGCAGTCGTCTCGATATTACGGAAACAGTTTTTCTCTCAGAGGAGTGTATTGACAGCGTGGAACAGCCTTCCCAACATGGGTGTTAGGTTGCCGGCAAAAGACTTGCGCGTGCATCATTTGTAAAAAGGTCGGAATTAGGCCGCTATTGGACGAGTTCGAGGCTTGCTTTGTGATTAAGCCGCAAGCTGCCTAACCCTTGGATTAGCCATACAACACTTGATCGTGATGTCTGTCGGGGGCCTGTGTTTAAAAACGCAAGTAAAGAATCCAGTAAATACATCGGGCCGCACAGCTTTGTCTGGGGCCTTCAGTACAAGCTACATAGCGGATCTGCCTTTGCCTACAGCCTTGCTAAACACACACAACATACCCAGCCTGGCACAGGGAGCTATGTCAGCCGATGACACGGCGGAACACATGGCGGGGGATGGTTACCACACAAAACATAAAAAAAATTACAGGACTGCTAGGGCCTGACTGCCGCTAACGTTATCAGGGGTCGGTTTATAAAATCAGAAAGGCGAATTTCTGAATTATTGCTTACCAAGACTATTAAACATATAAAATGCATAGACATAGCGTTCATTCAACTACAAAATAGCGCCACTACTACTGTAGTTTAGATTATACAATCGGCCTGTATGTCCAATTACGCCTCGCCCTGGCCGATCGTCCACAAACAGTTGATCATAGGTTACGACATTACGTATAATAATGCTGTTTTTATCATGAAATTGTGCCCAGTATAATGACTAACTTTTACAAATGAAAATGTCCTTCCACCATTCCTTAACCTGCTGGTTAGTGCAGGTTTATGGCTGACAGGCATGGCCATTCTTTTTTTTATCTAACAAATAAATCTAAAATGTTATTTCTCGCAGACGCAGAGTTGCCTATATAATTAATTGCTAGCAGAACGTTCGCAGCTAGATCGGATCCGTCTTTCATACGAATGGTTACTAAGAATTAATATAATTCGGATAGAAATAAAGAGCTACGAAGTGTGACGTCACGTTGCAAGACAAAAAAAAAAAAATCAGCCCAATAAAAAAAAAGGAAAAAAAAAAAAAAAAAAACAAAAAAAAAAAAAAAAAAAAAAAAAACCAAAAACTAGAATAAAAAAAGAAAAAAAAAAAAAAAAGAAAAATAAAAACCCAATATGACAACGCACGGGCTGGTTCTAACACAAGCACTGCGCTCCATAGTTTACTGCCTGTGAAAATGTTTGCTGCCGCTACGTAAAACACGAGTGTGCTGCTCTGCAGACAGCGTAAAGCATCGGTGCAAGTCGATCTTACAATATTTAAATGAATTTTAAAAAAAATTTTAATTTTTTTTTTAAAATTTTTTTGTTGCTTAATTATTTTATTTTTTTTTGTTGCTTTTCACTTCGCATCCTTAGCGAAATCTATAAAAACTGCAAATAATGACTCTCAGAATGAATTGGTTACAAGTCGCGGTACAAAAACACGACACGTAGTATTAATGTTACCAGAGCATATGATTGTGCTTAGAACCAGCAGGCTCGTTGTCATGCCACCGTGACGTCATCACTCGGTACTCTATAGGCTCGACTAGCTAAGCACGTGACTCGATGACGTCACGTAAAAAAATTATTTTTCGCCAGCCCCCCTCCCCCCTGTATTCGTCGTTCCCTTAGCTCCATAACATGTATCTAATATAGCATATCCATATTTATATATCTCTTAGTATGGATCAAGTTTTTATTTTCATGCTAATTTGAATAATAGATAAGTCGCGTTTTCTTATTCTTCTTTGAATGTTGTTGGGGCACAGACGCGGCAGATTCAGCTTTACAGAGTGGTTGGAAGATGGCGCCTCTTGCGTCACTGCTATAGGCCAATGCTCTATCCAGATTATATTATAGAGCATCAGTGATTGGCCTATCGCCGCTTAACATTGACGCAGTGACGCCAGAGCCCATCTTCCAACACTCTGTAAGCTGAATCTGCCGCGTCTTGCCCGCCACAACATCTTCAAACGAAATCAAGAAAACGCGACTTATTCGATTATTCAAATTAGCATGAAAAAAAACTTTGATCCAACTAGAGATTATTAAATATGGATATGCTATATAGAATACATGTATGGGCCTAAAGGGAACGAGAAATACACAAAATTTTTTACGTGACGTCACGAGACACGCTGCTAGCTAAGTTCGGCCCAGCCTATTCAACAATTAATTAATAATTCTTATGTATACCATTCGTATGAAAACAAACCAAGATGATGCAAACATGATGAAATGCATGTAAACATGAGAAAGATTATATTATATAAATATATATTTATTCTTATTTATAAGGGCATATAGGCTGTAGCATAAGCATACATAGCGACCTACATATAATACTAAAATTTACTATATACAATTTAATATATAGCATATAATATTATTGCCAACCAGGCGGCTGTAGAATAACGTCAATATACTACTCACTACGTACGTACGGTACTAGTTACTCAGGCTATTCTATATTTATATATTATATCAATCGATAGATGAAAGATTAGATGATGAATAAAACGTTATCTGGCGGACAGAATTCATTCGGCCAGGTAAATATAGCATATGTCTAGCATACATTATATAGGCCTACATAGCAATTATATAGCATTATATAATGATATAGCCAATATATAGCACTAATATAATGATATACTTAGCATATATAGCATCATTACAGACAAGCCAAACAGCACCAGTCCGCCCAATATTGGCCCCAATATCGGTTAATCTTGGCCACCCAATAATATTGGTCCTGACAATTCCAATATCGGCCTGACCCCCGCGCTGCACTTTGCGCCCGACATCGGGTTTAACTGGCATCGCAGGTTGGCAGTGAATAATGGCTATGGGCTAATGATACACTGTTCCTTGAATCATCACGTGTGTAGGGCGCTGCGCATTTTGCAAGTGAAAAAGATGTATATTAATTAGCTGGCTTCAATAAAAATTTATTAAAAATGTCGAAATGCATATTTTAACATTTGAGCATAACCATTTGCTCCGTCGCCCGCCAACACAGACGTCGGCCTTGCGACTGCGCACGCCAGGTTACCATCCGCCCCGCCACTGCTGTAGGCAGTGCGGCTGGACCGATGTTGCGAGCGTCTTTGCGGCTCCACTTCTTTCTCTGCCGAGCAGTCCATGTGCCAATGTGTACACGCCACACTGCCCGCAAACAACCGCCTGCGCGCTAGCGGTCGCACCGCGGCCGCTTCCCACTCGCGCGCACGCAAGACCAGGCGCGGCGAAACCACGCCGACGGCACTCGTAGGGCTGCTCCGGCGAGCCAATGCGCCGGTGTACTTCGAGCCGACTCGAGCAACCCACCGCAACGCGAGACGACCAGCATCCGCGCGCGGGATCGCCACGAGCGTGGTTCAGCGTGCGGCGCTCAGCGACCGCAGAACGACGTGCCGTCGTGTCGCATGCCAACGTCGTCGCGGAGACGGGAATGCGGCGAGCTTGCCGCGCATCCTGATGACAGCTCCTCTCACTCACATCCAAGACTCGTACAGGACGATGCTGCTGCTGCTGCCTCCGACTACTGCGTCTTCCACCGCTGCGGCCGTTGCCTTCGCTGGCAACGCGGAGCATTTGCGCAAGGAACTCTTCTCAGCGTTATCGGTGGTTTCCGGGCAGCCGAGGGTTTGAAACTTCTTCTAGACCCGGTTCCGCCGCGCACCGTCACTCTCTGAGGCATGTTCGACGACAGAGTGCCTCGTTCGAATGTCGCGTCATTTCGCTGACTCCACGCGCCGGCCGTCCTTCAAATTCTGTGAAGCATTCCTCTGGAATGTATTCGGTCATTACGGTACAATCTATGGGTATCAAGCATGGATAGTTTGGGACCCCACAAATGTGTTTGCACATGTGTGCTAAACTAATCTGGGGTGCCAAAACTAGGCTTGGGACATATATGCAGATTAAGGCATAGTTTGCAGCTATGTCCAGAATAGAATCTTATCTATACTTACGCGATAATATTTATACAATGATGTACCAATCTGAATCTCGAAGGCTTGAGTTGTTTACCTTTTTCGTAATTGTATCCCCCGCGACGAAGTCGGCGGGGATACTATGGTTTCATGTCTCCCCAGCCGTCGCCGCAGACAATTTCCCTTCCGCTCTATAACTCGACCCCTAATTCACCTAGCGCTACCAAACATGGTCTACTTACACATCTTGGGTAGAAGGTGTGCAGAGTACCAAAACCAGATCACTGCAACCTTTATTTGACCTTTACCTGGACTTTGATAATATTTTCCTTCCGCTCTCTAACTCGGCCCCTAATTGACCTAGCGCAACCAAACTTGGTATACTTACACATCTTGGGGAGAAGGTGAGCAGCGTACTAAAACCAGGTCACTGCGACCTTTATTTGATCTTTACCTTGACCTTGATCATATTTCCCTTCCGCTCTCTAACTCGGCCCCTAATTGATCTAGCGCTACCAAACTTGGTATACTTACACATCTTGGGGAGAAGGTGCGCAGCGTACAAAAACCAGGTCACTGCGACCTTTATTTGACATTTACCTTGACTTTGATCATATTTTCCTTCTGCTCTATAACTCGGCCCCTAATTGACCTAGCGCTACCAAACTTGCTATACTTACACATCTTGGGGAGAATTTGTGTCACGTACCAAAACCAGGTGACTGCAGCTGTTATTTGACATTGACCTTGACCTTCATCATACTTTCCCTCTGCTCTATAACTCGGCCCCTAATTGAACTAGCGCGACCAGACTTGGTATACTTACACATCTTGGGGAGAAGGTGTGTCGTGTACCGAAACCAGGTCACTGCAACCTTTATTTGACATTGACCTTGACCTTGACCTTCATCATATTTTCCTTCTGCTCTATAACTCAGCCTCTAATTGACCTAGCATGACCAAACTTCGTATACTTACACATCTTGGGGAGAACACGGGGATACATGTAGTTGGCGACAACTGCCCTTTCTAGTTAGCTCATCTGACATAGTCAGATGCAGCTTGTAGAATCGCATGATCGTCCGTGCGTGCGTCCGGTCGTCCGTGCGTCCGTCCGTCCGTCCGTCAACAGTTGGGCACAAATCTTAACCGCTCGACGTACGGTCGCGATATTCGGGTCGTTGGGGGGGATCATCAAAACGAGTTGGGATGTCGAAGCTGGGGGTCAAAGGTCAAAGGTCAAGAGGTGTAAAAGAAGGGGGAACATTCACTCCTTAACTTAAGGTATAGG
>NW_014577312.1:22359-29209 GCF_000485595.1 Priapulus caudatus | reverse complement strand
AGAGAGAGAGAGAGAGGGAGAGAGAGAGAGAGAGAATGAGAGAGAGAGAGAGAGAGAGAGAGATAGAGAGAGAGAGGGAGAGAGAGAGTAACATTTCATTTCAAGAATGTTGAAAAATTTATTTCATCAATATAATGTATGCTAGCTTCTTTGTATTATTGGATTGTTTAGTGATTATTTGTATTGGGAATTTGTGCAAAGGTGATTGTGTGGGAGTGATAAGCCATATCAGAAAGTCCCCGCTGCCATATTGAGATCAGATAAGAGGGGTATAAACTGCCCTTTTATAACATGGGTAGGATAGGACTATTCTAGGTTTTTGCTCTGTAATTGCTCCCAGGGGGTTGTCCTAGATTATATGTGGTCATTAATTACATACTTCAGTCAAGATCAAGTAGAAGCAGAGATAAAAGCAAACATCGGGATGATGACAGCAAAAGAAGAGAGCGAAAAAAAGATCAAGCTGAAGTATGGAAGTGATGAAAACACAAATTCCTATTTTTAATAATTATATTTATTAATTGTGTTGTGATACAGTAAAAAACAATTATTGCATAAAAATGTGGTAATTATGCATAAATGATTGTTTTGGACATCTTTGGCATTTAAAGATATCTAACACATTTTGAGATTATACGAAATATATAAACCTGATCTATATAAGATATAAAACATGTGATTATGATTTTATCTTACTATAGAGCAACCACACGGAACCTTTGCTGATGCGTAGCAGAACTTTTGAAATTGAGAAAGAAGAAACTGGTGAAAGCAGTGGTAAAGAGGCTAAAACTGAAGAGAAGACAAAAAAGAGAAGGGATGGTGACGAAGGCAAGGACTTCAACAAAGAGAGGAAGGAAAGAGACAGGGAAAAGAGACATAGGAATGAAACGGAAGAAGAACGAAGAATTAGACATGAAAAGAGAAAGGAAAGTCGAAGAGAAGAGAAAGAGGATGAGGAAAACAGAAAACGGTAAATATAATGAGATACGTGCCTAAATTATAACAACTGCATGTATACTGGGAACAATAACTTCTTTATTACTTTGCTGTATTATTATGCTTGCTATTTTGCATTACAATGCAATTTCATTAGAAATTTAAATGATATATAGTAATGTAATAATTTTCTGTCTGTCTTTAGAAAGGAAGAAGAACTGGAGAAAGCAAATCTAGTCAAGACACTGGCTGAGAAAGTTGCAGCAGGAAAACAGGAAGAAGATGATGAGGAAAATGGCTACGATCAATATGAAGACGACTTTGAAGTGAGTTCTACTAAACACTTGCTAAACTTGCACTTTGGAATCAGTACTTATAGTAATTTGATTTGTTGATGCTTACTGAATCGGTTTATGTTTTTTTCTTCTTGGGTTCATTGCAGGATTACGATGATGATTTTGAGCAGGATGATGATGAAGAGGAAGAGGATGAGAGTGACCCAGATGAAACAGCAGAGTCGTCTGTGCCAAGCAGCATTGCTCAACGAGTGGTGAGATATTTTACTTCACATATGTTAAGATGAGCAGATAATGTGAGAATGGTCTATACACTCCTCTATTAATGAAATCATTGCTTCTGTTCAGTTGCAGAAAAGTGGCAGTGCAAAGAGCAGTGCTAGCAATAGCAGTATTCAGCAAGGAATGGAGGATGACTACAGATCTAGAGTTACACAGAATTCGCCGAAGACGAACGAGGTTGCTACATTTAGTTGTGAAGTCAATGTCACGTTTACATGAAATTTCTGACAAAAATACTTAAACACGTTGTGGATTACATAACCGAACGGTCACGATTTTATTAATTATTATTATTACCTTGGTAAATACTGATGAAACTATCATTTGAACTCGAGTTTTTGCTGCTTATTTTCGTTTGGTTTGCATCTTTTGAATGTGCCGTCTTATTATGATTATTATTAAATCTTTATGCAGGGTTCGTAGCGGGTCTTCCAAAGGCTTATAAGTACTTATTTTGCCAAAAATAAAATAAGGGCCCTTATTAGTACTTATTTTTGGTAAAATCTTAGAAAAGTAATAATAGTCCTTATTTTTTGCCAAAGGACCATTTTTATAAGCTGGAATAATTAAATCTGCTGTGCAAATGTGTATATTAATATTATTAGTGTACTATAATAGTCGGTGATCTATCAGAAATCGCGTAAAAAAGTCTTATTTTGGCCTCCAGAAAGGGTCTTATAAGTCCTTATTTCAACAGGTGTCTTACTACTATGAACTCTGTTATTGCATGTAATTTAAATTCAAATTACAAAAAATCTCGTGGTTTCAGTCGGATGGCAACAGACCCACGTCCAAGAGAATGTTCATCAACTTCTCCTCAGCTAAGCAGAGAGAAATGAGCAAGCGCATGGCCAACAAGCAGTGGCAGAGAGCCATGGAGCTCAGCAAACTCATCGAGATGGACTTTGTTGCATACAACATCTTCGAGATGCCTCCCATTAAGGAGTATGACATGTACATGAGGACATTCGGTAGCATGGACACAAAGCAGGTACCACTGAACTGTTACCCTACTGTTAGCCTGGTGATTGCATGTAGATTACTGGAATTCGATGTTTTCCTGAGAACTTCCAATGTCTTCTGTATTTGCACTAATATGGAACTATAATGACTCATAATAATAAGCCATTGTTTTCAATTAAATGAGAATCAAATGAAAATGAATAGCATTCATCTAGTTTTTATTTAGAAGGTTTACTGTAGTTATTTATTAATTACAGGCATATGTTCAATCTGAAGAAATTGCTACAGAGGTAGAGACACAGACCGAGGAAATAGATGTAATAGAGCGATGGACGCAGCACCCAGCAGATGGCGTTGTGAGCAGTGGCACTAGCAACACTGCTAATGATGATATCAGGCTACAGGCAAAACAGGAACCATATGATGCTATCGGACTGGGAAGGTTTTTGCAGAATGTTGTCGGGGTAAGTGAAAATCTATAAATGAGTTTATGATTACAGGGCTTTTTTACAATAGGAAGCCATTATTGTTAAGATGAGCAATAAATTCTCTTATTGGGAAAAATAATTTCGAGTAAGAATCACGCTTTCAGGAACACAATAAGCAAATCTAATATGATGTCAGCAATACTTGGCATGGTATTCATTCATCATGTCTGCTCTATTTTGTCACAGGTTGTTAGTATTCTGCTGGATGAAAATTTTCATGATGAGTCCAGCTCTGCTGTAGTCCAGTCCAACTTGAGCTTTAGTGAGAAGTCGATTGTAATGGCACAACTGCCAATTTTAAAAGGTAATGAATGATGATACAGGGTACTTATATGAAAGGAATCTAACATGTGTGAGCAGTTGAGATCAAGAGCTAATAGTACATGCATTATTATAGACTCTTGTTGAGATGTAACTAAATAAATATGCATGTATGTGTGGTAATACTATGGCTCATAGGGTCTATGTCCTCCTGACCTCTGTTTGACCTGGCTCGTTTAGCTATTTCTGAATAACCCTAACCCTAACCCTAACCCTAACCCTAACCCTAAGCCTATATATATCATATGTATATAATATATATATACTATATAATATATATATATATGATAAGATAAGTTAGTCAGAAATAGCTAATCGAGCCAGGTCAAACAGAGGTCAGGGGGACATAGACCTTATCTGCAATACTATGGACTGGTATACTATGGTAATTCGAGCGATAGATTCTACTTGCAGTTCTTTGTAATCTGGTTTTTATTGTCACATTCATGATCCCATCTATACAGAGAATGAAATACTCGTGTATGTAATGCTAGAGAAGCAACTGAACCCATGAAATGAACCATGATGAATTTGTCGTGTCGGTTGTACATAAGCAATTGAAAAGGTGATGGCGGTAAGAGTTATTATAATGACATATTAATTTACAGGTCTGAGTATCGTGCACTGCACATTCTCCACCATGCAGAGCAACTTGTTTCTGACGACACACAGCTCTGCAGGCGTGGATGCAGAGACCACTGCACCTGGGTTTGTGTGTGTGTGGAACGTAGCTGAGCCCAGCATGCCATACAGGTTGCTGGCTTGTAAGGCGCCACCCCTGTGCTCCTGTTTCAGCCCATATAAAGCCAACATGGTGTTTGTGGGTTTGGTAAGTTCGGCATGAGTCATGGCCAACTCAGCTAGGCCTCAGAGTATGCCTTTTAATGGGACAAATAGGGCAATAGAGGGCGTGGGGAGTACCTTTGTCCCCCCCTACAGAAAATTTCCTGCGTATTTGCCCCCCTACAGAAAATTTTCTGCGTACGGCCTTGAGTCTAGCATATTGAACAATAACAATGAGCATTATCTTAGAGGCCTTAACATTAATAGTAAGATAGTACTTAAAACATTTGAGTTTTCATTTTCATTTTGTCATAGGTTAGTCATGTGGACATTTCACTCTTGAATGTGTTGTTATTTCAGATCGATGGCTCACTGGTCGTATATGATCTCGATGAACCTTCTTCAATGCATACAAACAGTCGGCTTGCAGAAAACAGTTTACCGATTAGACATTCCACATACACCACTGGTATATGTTTCTCCAAAGCAAATTGTTATTTAACTAATTCCTTTTATTCCACATGCCATAATATGACCACACACACTGTGTGCATATATAAGATTTCTTTAATCTCCAGCTTATTCAAATGGATTGAATCTTGAAATTCATTATTTAAAATACAAATTTTGCAGGAAGTTGTCGATGAATAGGATTGATGATTAAGAGTGCATAGTTACATTCATTGCGATTAATTTTACATAATAACGATTTACCCAAAACTAAAAACGCAGCAAATATGGTGTGTAGTTTCATGTCATAGGTGATTGCAGAAAATGGCGCTATTTATGTCCATGTCACTGTCCTCTAATGCCATTGCAGCGGCCTTGGAAGACGACAGCCATCACAGTAGTGTGAGAGCATTGCTAGCTGTCACTTCACCTTCGGAAAGGTGCGTCTGTAGGATTTCATCTTACATGAGAACACGAGTAGTGACAGACAGTTTTACTAGAACCATTGCACGACACTTGTGCATAACATTGATTTTTTTATAGACTGGAGAAGACTTTATAGGTCATAATACCTAGTAAATGCAGAAAGAATTCCATTTAAAATATATATCAGGCTAAATCAACATTTTATGCAGTGGTTATGGTTGCATAAATTGCAGTAATTGCCCTGTAACATATTCATATAAATAAATTTGATTGAAATATACTGAATTGAAATCAGAGACCCAAACTATTTATTTGGCTAAATAGTTGGCAATATCATATGATTGTATTTGTATCAGGAGTGTATAATATACTATAATAATAGCTACTAATAATACTAATAATACTAATAATAATAGTATAATAATATCTATCTTATACACTCCTGATTGTGTCGGTCAGCTTGGCAGATTCCGAAGCGGATTTGCGAGCAGGACTGTCCTACCAGCTCGCTTCGCTCGAGGAACATGGGGTCCTGTGTCTCTGGGTGGTGGTGGAGCTACAGAGGAGCACACTGCTCGACTTTGACCCGGGCCGTTCTCCCGGAGGTCGCGTGAAACTCGTGAAAAGCTCTGTGATAAACCTGCTAAGCCTTCTTAGGTATGTTGCCGTATATGTACACATGCAACGTTGTTGGTGTCGCATACAAACTTGCTGGTGTTGCATGCAACATCGCTGGTGTAGCATGCAACGTTGCTGGTGTAGCATGCAACGTTGCTGGTGTTGCACGCAACATTTGCTGGTGCAACCAGCATGAAACTCGTGTAACATACGGTGCAAGGAATTGATGTGATGTGTCAGTTCTTAATATTCTGACGTTAGTTTCAGTAATTTTCGACTTGGCAGCAATATACTGTTTGAATTGCAAATGTTTTCAATGTATTTCTAGATGTATGTTTGTTGTGGCTTGGACGTTGAATGCGATTATTGTTTTTGTGTATAGTGAACTTGGGCACCCTGCTGGGTAAGGATGTGTGAATTGATCTTTTAAACTCTTTCACTCAAATTCTCTAGTATTGCCTGATCTACAGAGACTTTGACTGTGTAACCATTAATTTCTTTGTAGCACATTTTTTTTGCAATACAGTCCGACCTCCTTTATACGGACATCCCTTATCCGGAAATCTCTATGAACCGGCCGCGATTTCGCAGTGTATGTTCTCTGTTTTTCATTTATTTCCACCTAAAAATCTCGCTCAAAACTTGCTCAAAGCTTGCTCAAAACTTGCGCAATGTACCAACCGTACGTGTGTTTGCGTGTGTGTGCACATGCACGCGCGCGTGTGTGTGTGTGTGTGTGTGTTGTCCGCTCGTGTCCGCTATGCCTCCGGTAAAATTTCTGTTTTATTTTATTTTATTTCCATTTCATATAAACCATAAAACACGACAGTTTGTTACAAATAATCATAGCAACGAGTAAATACATTATCACATGCATAAACCCTACTGAACAGCATATAAATGCTGTGTTTGAGCATAACTCTCATATCCGGCCAAATCCCATATCCGGATGGGTGCCGGTCCCGACGTGGCCGGATAGAGGAGGTCGGACTGTATATGTATTAGTTATCGCAGGCACTACGGTCCAAACTCTACGGTACAACGCTGACTGCCACCACCGCGGCAGTCTCATTTGCCCAATGCTACTGCGCTTTACACGCAGCGCCCACTCATGCGCACGACGTGCTGGGGTAATTTCAGACCGGTGCAATCTCAGACCGTGACACCGGCGTTACGTAATTTAGTTTGGCAAATAAGCTGAGCATGTGGGGCAGTAACACTAGTAGCCGTATCAGATCAAGGGGCTACAACACAAGTAGAGATTGTTGTTGTTGTTATTCATTA
>NW_014577312.1:4110-22334 GCF_000485595.1 Priapulus caudatus | reverse complement strand
GCAAAAGGCCGGCTGACTTGATCGCTTGCTACGAGCGCTCCGATGGTCGGCACGCTGCTAGCGGAGTGCTGCGCTGATTGATTGGCTGTGTACGGCGGCACTCACACACTATCACGTAACGCCATTGGCACGCACTCATACACACGTGAATACACGCCACCACACTCGTTAATAACACGACTCGGACTCACCATCCGGCAAAGTAATCATGAGGCAACACGTCGCAAGCACGCGACGCACGCAATCACGCAGTTCGCACATTAGTTGCGCACTGCGAAAGCGAGCTACTGACATGTAGGAGTCGTGCTCATCCCATCTCCGCCTGCTATCCGGCCACCCCGACCCTTCTTCTCATCGCGACGAAAATGGAAGCAGGCGACGACGAAATCGCTATATCCGCTTGCGCCGCCTGCCCCTGACAAGCACTGAATCGATGCCACGCATGACCAGCGGGGATCCCGCTCCGATCCTCCACCAACGCGCACCTTGGCGCTGCGCCGCTCATTCCCAGAAGCACATCAGCATCGCATCACGGCGGCCGACTCTCTCTCTCTCTGTAATGCTGGTGCAATAGAAAAACAAAGCTACGTGGAACTGTTGGCACCCCCAGCTCTTGATTGGTCGCGGGTTTCCTAGAACATGAAGGCCGAGCCATTTGATTGGCTCAGAGCGTGCTTACGCGCAAGCGACTCACCTGATTCAGGGTTCTACAGAGCCCGTGATTGGTCAGCTCACGAGGCTCCTGATTGGTCGGCTGCTAGCGAGGCTCGCTCGATTGGTTGGCTGCTAGCGTAGGCTCCTGATTGGTCGGCTGCTACGAGGCTCCTGATTCGGTCGGTCTGCTACCAGGCTCCTGAGTTGGAGTCTTTTCTACGAGGATCCTCATTGTCTCGCCTGAGCTTATCGCAGAGCTCGCTGTCGTCCTGATTTGATCGGGTCTAAATGGACTAGATAACCGAGGGCTCCTTCTGTAGTTGGACGAAGATTCAAAATAAGGCCGTTGGCCCGTGAGTGCGTCGCAGGAGTCGTCCGTATCTGCTACGTCGTGGAGGGGCTAGTGAAATGCGTCTGATATAGTGGTGCTGAGGGAGGATGGTCCGGTGACTCCTATGGTTATCAAGGCTTCCTAAAGTGCCGGATCCGGTTTTCTCTACAGGCTGCAATTAGGAGGCCGCTAGCGTCGCATACCGAGCCACTCCGAACGGCAGGCGGCGCTCGTATGCGAGCCAGAGCCACCGATCATGGGGTCCTGTCCGTAGATATAGCGGACGCAAGTGCCAGGTAGCCGCGTTCGGTTAGTGGTCAGGCCTGAGTCCGAATTCAGGTGGCCTCTTTGAGAAAGCTGTGGACGGCGAATCAGGGAGTACTCGGTGAACGAGCCGGGTGTGTGCTCGGAGTTCAATGAGGGCTTGTCGTGCGTAGATGGTGCATGGTCTGAGACGCAAGTCAGTGGTAGGGGGCCTAATAGAAATTCCGACGCAATCAGGAGCGCGCTCGTAGTCAGGCCGCTGGACAAACTCAGCGCCCACGCCTTGCGTGATGTTGAAGTCTAGAACACACAGCAGCGCGAACATTTCACTACAACACTCCCCGATAAGCAGTCCAACAAGAATCTCATACATATCAAGTTGTATGACCTCGTCATACATCCCATAACCGAGGAGATGCGAGTGCAGCGCCGTCATACAGCCCGCCCCAATCAGGAGCCTCGATATGAGTCCAACGCACCAATGCAGGAGCCTGCAGATACTGCTTATTACAGAGGCCTGATCGAAGAATAGCAGGCTGTGGCTCGCCAGCGTTGGAAACTCCCGAAGTCGTAAAGCAACCATAGACCCCGAAATCCGGAAGATACTCATAGTTCCAGTGATAACCCCATATACACGGCGTCTTACAGACTCGATCGCAGAGTACTTCAGGAGGTCCTCTGAAGTTATACGAAAACTCTATCGCCGATCCATCACAGCGCACCTTCTATTAGCTGCACGTGTTCGAGTATACCAATCAGTTAGGTAATCCGTCGTAGAAAGCAACTGAATCTCTATATACTTAAGGCTCGTAATTCTAGTAAAACAGCATTGAGACCGAATTAAGAGCACTGAGGCCGATTGAGCGATTTAGAGAGTCATGCCCGCACCACCAATCCTAGATGCCCATCAGTACTCACTTTATGCGTAGCGCACAGAGCGGAGCGCTGTCGCGTTGAGCTAGTCCGTAACATCTATAGAGCGGTGAATCGAGGTCCTAGGCTATAAACGCGATTTCGCGCTGGTGTAAATCAGGTGCCCAGATCCGAGGATAACTATCGTAGCAGCCACACCACACATAATAGGGCCTCTACGCAATCCCAGAGACATCCAACCAATAGTATCCATCATATCATAAACCGTGCAATCCCGCCAACATGGCGCCAGCTCGACTTAGAGCGAGAGACCTAGATACTAAACCTGCTATAACCTCCCGTTCGGGCTCGATCACAGTCTAATTTTCTACCACAAACAATTATATTGATAGTATCTCATGAAACACACTACATCTCTTATAGCGACACCTTTTAATCACGACCGAGAATGTGATGCTTGAGGCTCAACATCTACTCATACCTCCTAAATCACCACCACCTATCTTCTGTTCTCATCTCATCACGTCTAAATCTTGCGACAAGATTCCCACTTAACGTAGAAACGCGAGTCGCCACAGGACCTGAGAGCGCTGAAAGCCACACGCGCTCGAACGAGTACACACGGACACGCGATCTGCACGCGGATCGCCTGGAGCCGATCGATGCGCGAGCTCGACCTATGTAGTTTACGCACGGCGCGGCGGGGCGTAAGTCACCCACCCGACAACTGCGACCGCAGCCACGACCACAACGCGGAGCCCCGACGCACAGATCCACAGCACACACACCGCGAATTAATTCGCAACACTACAACACAAACATACTGAACACCGACTAATACACAACAGAGAAAAAAGCATCATCAATTATATACAACCCTCGGCTGTCGCAGTGCAATGGACGGTTAGAAGGCGAGTGGGCGTAAGGCGAGAAAGCGGCATCAGCGTGCCACACAAGCTGTGGCGAAAGCGGGCAGATTGCCGTGTGTCACTGTTAGTCGCACACAAACGCATTTCCAAGCCGGCGTTATATGCCGCCCATATCCCTGTGTCTCAAGGAGACAGCGGAAGAGTCATTCTAGACTCGGCAACACGAGAAGCTAAACCACCAGCCAATTAACCAGCTCTCCCGTCGCCGTGGTCCAGTCACTGTGTGTTGCACGCTTATTATGCAGGCATGTCGCGGCGAATATCTATTTAATCGACCGCGCCGATGTTGGTATCTAGCCCAATGCAGGCGCGCACCACACACGAGTGTTCTCTATGCTACACTTAGGCAGCGCGCCTTTTTATGTTTCGTGTAACATCCAGATTACAGAATCCAGGCGACTTGAAGACAGCCGAGCAGAGCATCAGTGCAGCTATCATGAAACGGTGTTCAGAGATGTCAGAGATGTCACATAGTGGCTGGCGAGAAATGTAGAAGAAGAAAGAGCAGCTATTGACTGCTTATAGCCGAGCCGAGGCGCATACGAAGAGGATACTAACCTAGGAAGGAGTACGAATGAAGAGACGCGAGAGAGCATAGAGCGCTTAAAGAGACGCGAGACTCAGACAACAGGACACCTTACCAACATCAGCACGAGATCGAAGGCGGTATGCACTGCCTGGAGCGAGCATGAATGAGGAGGACAAGCCTGATGACGAGCGAACTGTGACACATCGATGGACTGTGGGGAAGATACGGAGCAATAGCGGAGGACGTAATCTACATTGATATGAGTAGAATATAAAAAGAGTAAATCAGATCTTAACACTTTAAGGTGATCAATAGGACCGTCAACAGCCACCTGCAGGCATAAATTTTCGATAGCTTACACACACCACATCACCAAGGCACAAACATTAATACACACCGCGCGCGCACATCGCCCGCCCCTCCCCCCGTAAGAGAGCGAGATGAGAGAGAGAGAGGAAGAGAGAGATGATAGAGCCGAGAGAGAGAGAAGAGAGGAGATACGAGCGAGAGACGAGAGAGAGAAGAGATGAGAGAGAGGGCGTGAGAGAGGAGAGCGAGATAGAGAGAGAGGAGACGAGAGAGAGAGAGAGAGCGTGAAGAGAGATGAGAGAAAAGAGGAGAGCGCAAGCACGCGCATACATATACCAATATAATATGTCCAAATATATTATGTCACAGCACGAGAACCGGGTTTTTCACTGAATACGGCTGACCTTCCTGGTAGCACTCCATTGGACTCTTCCTATTTTACAATACTGTACACACATGATATTCTCGGTGAATACTATAGATTTCACACCACGTGGTATTTCATCACAGCTTAAAAAAACTCAAAATAATCAAGCACTGTGGTGCGAACTAACTTTCATAAAAGTTACTTACCTTCGGTGAGATGTACTCATCGCTGAAAGTCTTCCTTGATTTGAAGTCGCACTCTGGCTGAATTTTGCACACCGTGGCTGTATGTCAATGCGACACTGCATTTCTGGCGTTGTTGTCGCGTCAACCCTAGTGTAACGCCTAACGTTGATGTTTGTCCATCTTGTTGTATGTCCAGGCGTAGCATTCAGCGTCGGCCTCTTATCAAGCGATGAAGATTGTACAAGCCGCCAAACGCTAATATATAATAATCGGCCCTCCAGACAACAGACAGTGCAAAGAAGCTAACACCAGCAATTAGCGCGTCTCGTCGTCACCCTCGACGAGGTTGCAATAACGACAAACGCGCTAAGACGCGCAAAAGGATGTCTATATCGTGACACAACCCACTCCATACACGTCGTTCACACCACACACACACCACACACACACGCACGAGGCACGCGGCACGCACGCACGCAACCACGCACACACACACACACTCCAATACACACATACGCACGCACGCACGCATGCACGCAACACACCGCGCGCGCAGGACGACACACACAACATATACACGCCCACACGCACGCACAGCACGCACAGCACCATTCACACATATATTATAGTATATATAATATATATATTATCATAATTAATGTATATATATATATATATATATTAATATTAATACCTGTTCTTGACGATCCAGTAATCGCTTCCATTCATAGTTCCATAGCCGACTACTAGAACACCATGGTCAAGTTATGTTGTGCTGCATAGTCGTGTGCGCACACACTGACACATGCGATTTCCAAGTAGAAAACAATTCTAGAGAAATTTCGGAGCGATTGGAGCCTGACGGAGTCGCTCAAGAACAAAAAGCAGTGTTGATTCTTGCAACCGGACGCAAGCGGGCAGAATACGCTACGGGCTGCCGTTGCAGCGTTCCTCGCAACGTCTGATTCACAGCACATTTTTACAGCGATTCTAGAATTGCTGTCGAGTTGCATGAAAAAGTCGCAGGTCTGTGCTAGGCTTAACGCAGCGTGTTTCAAACAGAATTATGTAACATATGTACAATATGTACGCTCTATGTTAAACATGTTAAACATGTTAAATATGTACGCTCCAATTTTTAAACTGAGCTTCATGCTAAACACACCCAGTAAAGATGGTAACGGAGAGTGCTATAAACAGAATATGTGCGCTCCGATTTTCAAACTTACCTGTTTACTTGGTGCCGTCCCAGTAGGTGTGTGGAGCTTCTGAACTTTCGCCCGGTTAATTGTCAAGTGACATGCCTCTTCGATTGTATTTATTGATTTTTAAACGTGATCGTTTAGATAATGTGATAGTATTTTGTTAGAACTGTTACACTTACACAGTAGCACGAAGGAAGATGATGACATGTGAAATCGTGAAACTTTGATTTGTTTATGTTTTGGCGTTCATACTTTGGGCGTGTGTTTATTATATCGAAAAGAAGTCATTCATAAACAAACGAGCTCGTGAAGGGCATGTAGGAAAGTGTCACAAGTTGTGACAAAAATTGAAGCGGTCAAATGAATAGAAAAACGAATTTCTTTACGGCTTTAAATATCTGCTATATATATATTAAAACGTTTAATGGTAAATGGTCTAAAAGTAATTGGTCTAAGATCTTAAAACGTATGTCACGTTGCTGTGTTACAAACACCTACCTCTTGTTCAAAGATTCACACTCACCTCACCTTATCTTATCACGAACATACGTTCTTCAAAGCATGTTTATCATTTAATTACACCGAGTTCCTAAAGCACCAGTATCACAAACGTGGTTCGTTAAAATGGACACGTCATTGTGATAACGATTTGAAGTTTGTTTGAATCTCTGATTGTCCGATGTAACATGTAAAAGTAACAATTCATTCCGTCGAATACGACTGTCAAATTTCATCATGCGTCTTTGACTCATAATCTTTGAGCTTATTTGACTCGGGTTATCTTTGAGATTACACTTACAGACAAAAATAAGTTAATATTTAGGTTAATAGTTAATGTGTAAATATTAGTATGCGCACAATCCTTAGCTGTTCTGATTCTCTAAACTCGCACTTGATGTTACAGGAGCTTCAATATTATTATGTAGATATTAGTATAAGGTGTGTATATGTGAATATAATTTGTGCGTGCGTGCGTGCGTGCGTGTGGTGTGCGTGCGTGCGTGCTCATCGGTTTTATCATAAAATCCTGGTGTATTAAGGAGGCACGCCCACGGTGTCTCCGCGTCTTGGTATGTATATACTGGTGCAGCCTATGGGTGCAGCAGTACAACTCCCCGTGATGTGCGATGAATATCTTATATGGTAACAACCCGTATGTATATATTCTGAGAAAGATTTTCCGTCCGTGGAGTAATATATACTGTAATAATGATGAGTCGTATGATAAAGAGAGAACCCGTCCTGCTTGAAGTTTCCATAGAGCTTTCTCTAAGCGCGATCTATGCACGTATGTAAATTGAACTGTTTAGAGGGTGCGTACAAAATAAAAGGTTTCATATACATGCTATAAGATCTGTGTATGAGTTTTCTTTATTAAACGCAAACATAGTAGCTCAAACTAAAACGCTATGGCGTAAAACACACAGGCAATTTCACGAACCTTTTCCGTGCAATCTTACTTGCAATAGTTTCGAACAACAATTCCGAACAATTTTACTTGCAATAATTTCGAACAATTTTTACTTGCAAATTCACGATTCTCTTGCTCACGCGACGAGACATTTGCTGGGGCATAAGTCGGCGGGGAGACAGCATTGACGCCATGTTGGATATCAGCCACGACAGCTACCACTGCCTGGGATGTACTACTTGCTGCCTGCGCCATCGACTCTGACGAACCAGCCGTGAAACTCTGCAAACGTTTAACGCTAATTATTATAAATAATTAATAATTATTAATAACTATATTATTAAACGCATACTTTATTGCTGTTTCTCCTGCTGCTACACTAACCCGGGGGAGGGGGGCGTTGTCAGAAACATCGTAAAGTTAATGCTAATGTTAATGTTAAGATAGCACTTAAGAATATTGAGGTTAAGACTAATGTTAAGACTAATTTTGTTTCTGACAACGGGCCCCCGATTGCCTCTATAGTTTGCCAGCGACACACGCGCGTCCGAGGTATTGTGTGAATAGTGATAAAATCTAACAAACATAACAATAACAATAATATATATAGTGATAAAGTCTAACACAGCATATTATACGTACAGGCACGATGGTTGCGCGAGTATCACCACCTCTTCTGTTTCTTGTCTAATGAAATAAATAAATAATAAAATAAATTAACATAAATGATGAATATAAAAATATATATATTTGTGTGTGTGTTGTGTGTGTGATTTGACGTGACGTGGCGTTGCTGTGCGTGGTCGTGCGTGCGTGCGTATGTGTGTGTATTACACGTGAGTTTGACTCTTTAATTATGTGACGTCATTAAATAAGTCACTCGTATTATCGAGTCATCACTGATATCAAGGTGACACGTGTCACTCCCCTTCTCACATAGTTCATCTTAATTACCGGTAACGGGCGCCTTAGATTTTTTCGTAAAAATACGAGTCCTACATCGGTTATCGTAACCGTTGGTTTTTTCCCGCTTCGATAGCAGCTGATTATCTGTGTGATCAGGGGTTAATAATAACATTTGTCACTATCAACCCCTGCTGTGATGAAACGTATAGCACTGCATGCTTACTGATTGTAAGGAAGACTCACCTGGTGCGACCCCAAGAATCGTAAGCTTGGTTTTCATCTCTTCAGTGTCAGACTCGCTGTCACTGTCATCGTCTGTCTCGCTTGTTGCCATCATTCCATGCTCCGCTCCTTTATCCCTGCCCATGTCCAACCCGACCTGTCGCGAAATACCAAACGCAAACTTATGTTTTAGTACGTTTGAGTTAACACTTCGTGTTCACAATGAGAGAAGAAAAAACTAGTAACCGGTAAGCGGATTTTTAGTCTTTTTAGCTTTTTTAATATTCATTAAAAATTCATATTATTATTTAAAGCTACTTTATATAGTACAGATATGGTTAAGTTTTTAAGTATTTTTTAGTACTAATTAATATTAATAAAACTTTATATTAATATTTCAAAGCTGCTTTACTACAGGTATGGTTAACTAGATTAAGAATGTGCGCGTACAAACCTCTTCGACGTGACCACTCGGATTAGACATTGACTGTATCAAATTATTAAAGAATTGCAATCTCTTAGACCTAGATTCCAGGTCAGCATATTGTGTACATCGCTTGTTGTATCTGGGTAACAAAAACATAGATTTTTTAATTTAATTTTATTGCTAATTACGGTCATATTAATGAGAAGATAACAAAAACATTTTAAAATGTTATAGTTTACTATTATGGTGTAGATTCGATGATAACTTTGCTTTATGGAAATTAAATATCTATATCCATGAAGACTTACATTCTGTGCATGTTTGCCATCAAAAACTTTACATCAGGGCCTGAACTTCTCGGCTCCACTCCATGACTATTATCTGCAGAATCACGAAAAACATACAGATGCGCGTACACTAATTATAACTTAAATTAGCTGAAAATAACCCTAGAACCTAGAGTAAACTCTCCCTTTAAGTGGCAGCTGTATAAGCTATTGCTTGCAGAGTAACAGGGCTTTCTACATTTGCTGGGGAAGAGCTTTATAACAGCTCAGGAGACTTCATTCACTCCTGGAATACACATACGTGCTTATGAAAATACCCGTCACAGTGAATATTCACAATAAAACACCATCATCATTGCAGATAACAAAATATTTCTTAGCGAACAAATTGAGCTTTATATAATGCCTTGTGTCTGTCTAAATTTGCACGGATGCTTCACGTATTAACTGCTGTCTGTATGTGATTTCACTTTTTCAACAATCGTGTGTATTTGTGTGCTCCTGTATTTATACCTCAGTTGCAGTTATACCACATGCGTGCTTATATTTGCTGACTGTGTGTAGAGTGTATAGGCCTCTGTCTATCCTGCTCTCTATAACTATATCTATTAAGGATCTATAGTATAAACATTTTTATAGATTGGTGAAATATCATACCAGATCTCTTCTAAATCTTTTCTGGTTACTAATTCTATATGAGTATATGATTTTCATCACTAAAATTTATATTCACTGTCTACAACTATTGATATATATTGTAAAGGTACTACTCTCTACATCATTTTGATTTCTTTTATGTACTTTTTAAATGTATTTTTTAGAGATCAAAGCATCGGACTTCAAACGCTTGATATGAGACTCCTGCCGTCCAATCCCAACCACTTCTACATTGTTTGTGATAGGGTATGAGAAGCGTGCTCATAGAAAATAGCTTGTTATATGCGATTTGTTCACGTATAAATAGTAAATATAATTAAAAATAGTTGAGGTTAGGTGGTTGTGAAGGTACGTGGCTTCCTTGCAAAAGCATACCTTTAAAAAATAAAAAATAAATAAAAAAATAAATAATTATATTATATATATATATGTATATAAAGTTGTACCTTTATATTCAACTACGTGTATATCCTTGAGTTCATTGTGAAATTGTTGGTTCTGTTCGCAGCTTTCTAAGATGGCAGCACTAACGAATGCTCTGTGCTCCTGCTTTAGGGTTTCGTGATACATGGCCTCAAGTACGGTGGCAAGGCTGTGCCGAGACTCCATGGATCAGTCGACGAGACGAGTACGGGTGCTGAAGCTACGTGCATCGATTTCTCGCCGTTCGACCCCAGCTATTTTCTGGTAGGTGTTTTCAATCTGTGACGCTGCAACTCATTGTATATCATCAGAGGTAGTAAAAGAGGGGCCGAACATTCCCTCCTAACTTAGGTATTAGGAGGAAAGCAAGAATTGCGGACAAAGTGCACTAAACGGCTCGACCTAGGCTCGTGATAGTCGGTGTATAGCATCATCGGTAGAAACAGCCACTCACGTGTCGCCGAGTTTTGGAGCGTCACAGGTCACAACGGTTAATGGGGCAGAGGGCCAGATTTTATATTTCTGAGGACACTGGTCTGACGGAGCGATTGAAAGAAACCATATTTGGTTTCAGCCGGGCTGACCTACCACTTTTTATGGCTTTACTTGAAAGGACCGTCGAAATGGACTCTTCCACTGAATGCGAGAGTAAGGTGTCGGAGTAACTTTGACGCCTCAAGAGGAGGCGTTAACATTTATTTGGTTGACTGTAACAAAGGACTAATGCTTTTGCTATTGATTTAGAGCCAATACCTGTGTGAATGTGAGGAGTAGCAGTTGCGACAGTTTAATGGCAATGTCCAAATTGTAAACCGAAGGCTGAATCAGTGACATGCTCGCTATGTGGTAGGCAACAATCACGGCGGCAGACCCCAGGGCGTGTGGTACGCTTCGTAATCAAGTGTTTGCTGCCAACCTGCAATCGGAATGTATCTGCAAGCATAGAGATTAGGTGGTGCGAAAGTGTAGCTGATTATCATCTGATGTTCTCCAATGCTACGAAAGAACAAGAATAAAGAAGACTTAATGGTATAAGACGGATTCTTGCTATGACCACAAATGGACTATTATCTAGCAGAAACCACCAACACCAGATGAGCCCTGTCGCACTGCGGCACTTGTTTCCATTCAAGTGTGCTCCATTTGTAAAATAGGCGCTTGTTGTTCGAGAACGCAAAGATGAATTTCGTTTGCACTGTAGGACCAGACGTCGATACACTGGCGCCGTGATGGAGGGAGAGGGAGACTATTAACTCTTCACACGTTCTGTAAAACGTCTTCTTTTACAGGCCGAAAAGCTGTCAAGACTAATGAATAAGCACTTATTTGTTTCGACAACAGGCACCTGTATTTTGCAGACTGAACCACACTGTGAACGTGAAAGAATACAAATGAAATTTTAGAAAAAATCGAATCACACCGAGCCTTCGATCTCTCTCCCTCTTATCTCTCTCTCTCTTTCTCTCTCTTGCTCTCTCTCTCCGCTTCTCTGCTTCTCTCATATCTGCTATGCTCTCTCTCGCCCGTCTCTCTCTCGTCTCTCTCCTCTCTCTTTCTCTTAGTCTCTCTGTCTCTCTCTCTCTCTCTCTCTCTCTGTCCTCTCTCGCTCTGTCTCTCCTCTCTTTCGTCTCCTTCTCTCTCTCCTCAGCTCTCCTCTCTCGCTCTCTCGTCATATTGATCCTCGCTTCCGCTTCGCTGCTCGCTGCTCCGCCGGTGCCGCCCGCTCCCTCGCCCCCGGCCCCGCCCAAACCTAGAGCCACGGAAGAACAGACCGCCGCGCCTACAAAAACCCGCACCCAACACGCCCAGTGCAGTGACCAGTCGCCCAAAGTAGCCTGCTCAGCTAAGATAGCCTCTATTATTGGCAGTGCTAACCTTTTATCAGTTGCAAAGTCGTTCGATGATATTGGCAGAGCATCATTTTGCAGCAAATTCCAAATGTAGAGCTTGTGTGCAGCATCCAAGACGAAGAAGACAGCAGGTCGACTTTGTGACCACACCACAGATGTCACCATTTTACCCTGTTAAATGTGCAAAATACGGTTGTGAATTGCAACTATATTATTACGAGAGAAACTGAATGAAGACGGCGGTCAAATTAAGCGGAAAATGAAAACAAACAGTGAGAGAGGGTGAAACGATGCAACAGAAGGATGGGGGGAAAAAATTAGACCGAAGAGGAGAGGAGGAGAGAGAGGAGGGCGAGGGAGCTTGATGGGACGTTCAAAAGAGGAGGAGAGAGAGGAGGAGAGGAGAGAGAGGAGAGAGAGAGAGGGAGAGAGAGAGAGAGAGGAGACCAGAACGGGCGAACGAGAGAGAGGGAAAGAGAGGGAGAGGAGGAGAGAAGACAGAAGGAGAAGAGAGAGGAGAAAAGAGGGAGGAGAGAGAGAGAGAGGAGAGAGAGAGAGGAGGAGAGAGCTCATGGAAAGGGAGAGAGAGAGAGAACGGACGAAAGGAGCAGAGAAGAAGTGAGAGGAGGAGAGAGCCCGGGCAAGAGAGAGAGTATACTTGAACAAGTGCCGCACTGAGGAGAGAAACGACACGCTCATCTAACGTCTACTGCGGTGTACTCTGTGGGTGGAGCTGGAGGATTCTGTAACCTGTGGTTCCCAAATGGTGTTTCACGAGGCACGCCGAAACAGTGGAATTCACAGCGGATGCGTATCGGAAACTTCTCGAAAGAATGTTCCGGTTTTGGGGATCGTTATTGAAAGTGCCACGACGATGGGCGCGTGAATATAGGTCTTCAGCATTAAAGATGGAATCAGCATTCGTAGTAGCAACAACTATTTGCTCAAGACGAGATAGGTAAGCATCATGCCATTTACCCTACGCAGACCTAACAGGGCTGCAAATTTGCCAATAGAGAGCTGCCACCTGCCCAACCACTTACGCAGGCAAAAACGGCGGGGGCCAACACGATGCACTGGCAGCAGCCACTGGCGTGGAGTGGGCAGACGTTACATGTAATACTGACAGATAACGAATTGACATAGAAAATTAGATATTTAATGGAAGCATCTACACCTGTCTTTAACCAGGTTGATGACTTTTGAAATTTCACTGTGACATTGTAGCCTCATTACTCCGGCATGTATAGATTCTACTAGCAAACCCGGCAGTCTAATCTTTCTACAGGACAGTCAACAAATCCAAGCTTAACGTTTGTATGTGGGGTCAACAGATGTATCGACACTTACTTGCTTCGCATGAGTCAGGCAGAAGGGACCATTTCATGGAGTCCGTTTCGATGAAAGCCATAAAAATGCCTAGGCACGCTGTGAACACAAAAGTTTTTCAATCGCTCCGTCAGACCATGTCCTCAGAAAAATGTCTAAAATCTGCCTGTCCCTGCCTTTGACCTGTGACCTCCAATTCTCAGCACCCAGTGATGGCTTTCCTACCATGATGCTTATCACGCTATCACGAGCTAGGTCGGAGCCGTTGGAGAGTTGTGCCGCATTCTGATTTCCTCCCTATACCTTAAGTTAAGCGAGTTGAATATTCCCCCTTCTTTTACACCTTCACTTGACTTTGACTTTGACCCCAGCTTCGACATAGCCCAAGCTCGTCTTGTTTGGACGATCCCCCCCAACGACCAGAATATGCGTGACGTACGTCGCGCGGTTAAGATTTGTGCCAACTGTTGACGGCACGACGCCGGCTGAACGGACGGACGGAGGAACGATCAAGCGATTCTACAAGCCTGGCATCTGAACTATGCTCAGATGAGCTAAAAGCATGAGAGAGGAAAAAGTAGTGTCAGATGAACAGTTGAAGCAAGGACAGACAAGAAAAGGTACAAGAGAAAGTGAAGCAGTAACTGAGGGGAAACCATTGGAAGACAGAAAGGCAAAACATTCAGAGTGGACAGTAGAAAAGTACCTGCGTTGAGTAAGGCCATGTGATCAGAGCCATGTTCCTATGAATGCAAAACAGCTTAATAGTTCCGTCTTCATGGCCGACCTAGAATTGAAAGCAGAAAACATCCAAGCTTTAATCCGATTGCTACCCCTATTCACTCACACCACGTGATTTCATGAAAGAAATCTATACACGGGACGTAATGCCTCTACCCGGCTTACAGCACTTGTATCTTTACACCAATAATACCGTCAGAGTGTCGGTAAAATAGACTATGATGGACACTCTTTGATGATAGGACAGGAGTCAGATAATGGCGAACCAAATGGGGGAATAATAGGGCAACATAGAGGCAATAGGAAATAAGTGACCTTACCCCTTATTATCTCTNAGATAGAGAGAGAGAGAGAGAGAAGAAAAAAAAGACGAGAGAAGAAAAAGAAAGAAAGAAAGAGAGCGAGAGAGAGAGAGAAAGAGAGCTACAAAATAGTACCTGATTGGCATGCCCGTAACCGAACATTCCATAGCAGAAAGCAACCTCTATTTCCAGTTCTGCCGTTGTGTGGTGGCGTTTCTTCATTTTTAATTTATCCACAATGAACATGTTCTTGTGCGTGGAAAGCAAGAGATGAATAAAATTACCTACAGCGTTATGTTGAGCTGTACAATAAATACAGAAAATATTCGAGTGGGATGATTAGAGTAAATGTTAAAACCGACATCTACAATAAAGAATAGAGCATAGAGTTACTATACAGCGCCTATACATGATGAATTTAATGAACATTAATAAATAAATTTGGCAGATGCAATAAGAAGTCTCACTTTGATGAGGTCATAGACGTGCAACTCCGCACTGCCAATAATTTTGTGCGCTTTACTGTGGCCCTCAAATCCTACAATGTCCAGTTTTAAATTGCATTTGGCGTCATCTCTTTTCCTCGGAACCTAGATATCCAAAGTAAATGTACCAAAATATACATTATCAACTAGATATCTAGTATATAATAGTATAATGGGTATTTTCTTAAGATTTTACATGTATTCGTAATTACATTAGTCTCATTTATCTTAGAAAGAAAACCAATGAGGCAACAGCTCTGGGGTTTTCCAAGCCCAAAAAGAGCGTTTTGTGTAATATTTCGATTAGCTACACACGACGCCAATAAACGGATGCTATATAATATTATACATATAATTATTCTATATTATTNTAACGTTATGTTGAGCTGTACAATAAATACAGAAAATATTCGAGTGGGATGATTAGAGTAAATGTTAAAACTGATATATCTACAATAAATAATAGAGCATAGAGTTACTCTACAGCGCCTATACATGATGAATTTAATAAACATTAATAAATAAATTTGGCAGATGCAATAAGAAGTCTCACTTTGATGAGGTCATAGACGTGCAACTCCGCACTGCCAATAATTTTGTGCGCTTTACTGTGGCCCTCAAATCCTATAATGTCCAGTTTTAAATTGCATTTGGCGTCATCTCTTTTCCTCGGAACCTAGATATCCAAAGTAAATGTACCGAAATATACATTATCATCTAGATATCTAGTATATAATAGTATAATATGGGTATTTTCTTAAGATTTTATATGTATTCGTAATTACATTAGTCTCATTTCTCTTAGAAAGAAAACCAATCATAGGCAACACCTCTGGGGTTTTCCAAGCCCAAAAAGAGCGTTTTGTGTAATATTACGATTAGCTACACACGACGCCAATAAACGAAGCAAATTAATACGAATGCTTATATAATGATTATACATATAATTATTCTATATTATTATTATTATTATATTAATATATAATTATTACTATATATATACAATCAGGAATGAATAATAATAGATTAATATTAATTATTATTCTATATATATTATTATTTAATACTTCTTATATTTAAATATTGATGTAGATCTATTAGTTCGACTGCGCTGATATAAGATGCTATTGTATAGCTGGTACGCCGGAAGTGGAGAGATGTTTCACGCTATCTATATCGATTGTCGTGTCACCGTAGCTGGGTACAGGTTTGCTGGACCGCACAAGGTCCCCCAGCCGCAATCTTGAGGCGTACACTATCAGTATACTGCTGATACTGCTAAAGAACTGGGAAAGAAGCAGTCGGGCACGGCACCCGACATTAACCGTTGATTAAATGGTCAAATATATACAGCGCATAATATATATATATATAGTATATATAGTATGATATATAGTGAGTAGTATAGTATAATAGGTATATAGTGATGATGAATGAGAGAGAGAAAAGGGTATTGGCACACGCACGAGCGCACGGGGAGCGCACCGCGACGCACGCACAGCACGCACGTACCCCGCGTCCGGGCCGATCACCAACGGCACGCACCGCACGCACGGCACGCACGGCACGCGCACGCAACGCACGCGACGAGCACCACGAGATAGATAGATAGAGAATGAGAGAGTGAGAGAGAGACATTGTGTGTGTGTGTGGTGGTGTGTGTGTGTGTGTGTGTGTGTGTGTGAGAGAGAGAGAGAGAGAGAGAGAAGAGAGAGAAAGGAGAGAGAAAGAAAGAGAGAGCGGAGAGAGAGAGACGAAAGAGACGAAGAGAGAGAGAGAGCGAGAGAGTAGAGGGAGAGAGAGAGAGGGAGAGGAGAAATGACAGAAAGAGAGAGAGAGGAAGGAGTAGGAGTAGGTAATCCCGCTTCCTGTCACCGGGACGGGCAGGAGGGAGAGGTGACAGCTGGTAGAGCTAGTAGTTGTATAGAGTGAAAGAGCGCGAAAAATGAATACACACATATTTAAATGCAATATCATGATATAGATTATACTACTACTTACTAGCTACTACTGACTACTACATACTCTAACTACTAGCTACTACTACTAACTACTAGCTACTACTAATAAGTAATAAAGTAGATAATAATGAATAATAATTAATAATGAATAATAATAATGTGCGAGATAAGCGAGATCCAATGAACTTATACCCTGATCTAGCTGTAAGTCCATGTGGAGCTATTTGTTTTTAGTATGAACGGCCAAAACTGCTCGTGCCTTGTGGATTTATTTAATGTCTTTTGCGAGTGGATCTCGCCTATTGCTCTTCTTTCCGTGTCGGCTGTGCACCAGTAGGCATAGACCCGTTGCGCAGATCTCGGATATAAGAGCATTTCTTTATTCAGCATATTTTATCTGTCATTCTGACTTGGCGGTAGGTCGCAGATGGCCCGCTTAGAATAAAGTTCGCATGTAGTAACAAAAGTACAATGTCGCGCGTGATTTTCTAGCATGTTCAAGGGATGATAACATATTAAGAAATATATCTTAGTGATATATTTTTTATAATTAAATCAAGCAAATATTGGAAATATTAGTAGCTATAATATTATGTAAACGGCCATATTTTATCACAGTTATCTGATAACAGACTGAATGTTTAGTAGCGATGTCAAAACGACGATTTATCAAGATTATATCAGTTCTTACACGTTCAATTTCAGTACTTCTATCTTCTCAACAAGACCACCGAAGTGAAATATTACCTATGACAGCTAACAATGATGCTATGCTGACAATAGCTTATCATTGTTTTTGTAAAACGTTCGATTTTTAAAGCACATATAAATACTGTGACTAAAAATATGGCGCATGTTTGATGTGTTATCGGTTGTTATACTCATTGTTATATATACATGCCGAAGATTATATATAGCATTATCAAGATATTTAAAGAAGTTCATTGAAGCTGTAAGGTTAAATATGCGGTCTATATATTGTAATTAGCCTTGCGATCATTTATATATTTTATATTTGACTGTAGCTGGCTCTGCAGCAGTGGTGCTTGTGACATAGTGTAATGTAGCAACGACATAGTTCTATTGCGCAACACAGAGATGTAGATTGCGAGAAAAATTTGAGCAGCAGCAAAATAATAAAGGACATCTGGCGACTAATAATAACGTCGAGTCTTTCCAAAATGAGATTATTGACGGCATTATATAGTCCTTAGTGACACTCCTAATAGAGGTGCATGACAACAGTAATTAGCCATTAGCAACTACAGGATGAATACTGACTGCAGATTCTTAATAGAGGATAGGGGTAATAAACAGTTAGATGTGACAAAACTACACTCATAAGCAACCGTAAAAGCGGGTAATAAACCAGGAAATCTGGCGGCCGGCAAGGACCAAGGGTGTAACCCAATCGGTTACAGCCCTATAGATCGAAGGTCCGATAGACCGAAAGTCCGTTAGACCGAAGGTTATGTGTTCAAGGTGTAAAGATGCATTTTCGAATACGCAGTGGCTATATACGCGACCGGAACCGGTCGCCTAGTCTCCAGGCTACGCATCCGGACATCCACTCACAC
>NW_014577312.1:0-450 GCF_000485595.1 Priapulus caudatus | reverse complement strand
CTACTACTACTACTACTACTACTACTACTACTACTACTACTACTACTACTAATAATAATAATAATAATAATAATAATGTCAGATAACAGATAAATGACTATACCCTGATCTAGCTGTAAGTCCATGTGAGCTATCTGTTTTATATGAACGGCCAAAACTCCTTGTGGATTTATTAATGTCTTTTCGATGGATCTCGCCTTTGCCTCTTCTTCCGTGTCCTGTGCACCAGGTAGCATAGACACCTTGCGCAATCCAGGATATAAGGAATTTCTTTTCACATATTTATCTGTCATTCTGACTTGGCGTAGTCAGCCCCTTTAGAATAAAGTTCGCATTAGTACAAATACAAATGGTCCTAATTTCTAGCATGTTCAATATATAATGTGGATAATAACATATCTATTACGAAATATGTCTTAGTGATATATTTTTTATAATTAAATCAAGCAA
>NW_014577311.1:363485-366191 GCF_000485595.1 Priapulus caudatus | reverse complement strand
ATTAAACTAATCACAAAACAATTGTCAAGCGCTGAAGACTGCATGGTCAATGTTTAAGATGGCCAGGTGATGATGCAGCAGAACTCAATCTGTTGATTACTTATTAATAGGCAGTCTTCTGGATACAGTCCGCTCTTGAAGCACATACCCATAGCCAATCAGCGGTGTTAACCGAATCCACTTCAGTTGCGGTATATTTTACCAGCTTAACACATAACGTTTCCTAACGTTATGATCTGGTTTTATTTTTGGTTGGTTGGAATTACCACCTTATTCTAAGAACGCGGCGCGTTCCATCAAACTTATAAATAAAGGTCATTATATAGGTTAGAAACAAAAGTTTTAGCTGCACACCTGTTAATTACCACTATAGTTAACCTGCAACGTTTATTTTTCTTTTAAGGTTCCGAGGTGTCGTGAAAATAAACGTTGATTTATCAACTTTGTCGTAACCATTAACAACGTTAGTCATGAACGTTAAACTAACCATATAAGTTAACGTTTTTATAGATTTAGAAACAAACGTCTTTGCGTGCCACATAATATCGCCACCTTATATTAGAAACCAAGTACTGACAAGTTAGGTACTGCTTTTGGAGGTTTGCTGAAAAATAAACGTTGTGCCAACATCAGATAAACGTAGTCCAGGCATTATATAGAAAAAACAGGGCTCAACTGGGAACTAATTGCAAAAGAAGTTTTTCAACGGTTGCCGCGTACTCAGGAACAGTGTCCTCTCATAAATATCAAAAGTCTCTTGGAAAGCTCTCTGTAGGGGAAGTTGATTAAAAACGGGTTTTATTACAACCCCATTCAATTCGGCGTGCGCCGAACGAAAGGGCTGGAATTAAAATAAACTAAAAACAATGGCGACTAAGGCCGAGCTTTAATTTACCCCAAACAACGACAAAACGCACGTCATTGTCTAAGTATATTTTATCTGGTTGACAAAGCCGTTGTATGTTGTGGGTCCTTTTCATTTTGTGAGCATAGATCCAATCAAAATGAACTGGAGAAAAAAAGACCTGTCACGGGAGCTACACGCAAAATATCAGGTGAAGTAATTCGGCTAAACTGGATGAAACTATTAGGCTGCGTTAATGTTTTTGTTTTATTTCGTCTTTCTGACAGTGAATGCTCAGTCAAAGGGAGGGAGAATATAGAATATACGCTGAAAATCATCCGGCCTAAACAATTATGGGTCGCGATAGCTCGTGTATTTTTATCCGAGCACACTGTGTTATATATACACTTGCCTCTGGACTGCACGGTGTGTCACAGGACGCCCACAGGAGCTTGGCAGGAAGTCGGAGGGCTAGTCGGCGGAGATGGAGAACAATACAAGCTGCAACGGATTGCAATGAACTGCAGATGGATTAGAGAGAGGAATGAAGGGCGGAACGGAACGGACAGCGAGAGAGGGAGGGGATGGAAGGGAGGAAGGGAGGGAGGGAGGGAGGAGGAGGAGGGACGAAAGAAAGAGGGGGGAGGAAGGAGGAGTTCACCGCCACAGTGATAGGGCCGATACTAAAACAAAACAGGCTCCAATCCATTGCGCAGCCACTCTAGCCTGCATAGGTTTGAGGAAGGAGGGAGGGAGGGAGGCGGGAGGAGAGAAAGAGACGGAGAGAAACCGAAGAGAGAGAAGGGAAGGGTGGCGTCGGAGTGAGGCGAAGAGCAGAGAGAGAAGAGAGAGATGAGAGAGAGGAGAGAGAGCGAAGAGAGGAGAGGAGAGAGAGAGAAAGCACGGCGGTGTGTGAAGAGAGAGAGGATGCGAGGAGAGGCGGAGGGAGAGGAGGGAGAGAAGGAGGGATGAGAGGGGATGAGAGATAGGGAGAGAGAGAGAGAGAGAGGAAGGGTGGGAGAGAGAGAGAGGAGGTGGGGGACAAGGAGAGAGAGAGGAGAGAGAGAGAGGAGAGACGAGAGAGGAAAGTGGAGAGAGAAAGAGAGAGAGAGGAAGGAGAGAGGAAGAGAGATAGGACTGAGGAGCAGTGTCGCACCGCTGGATGTAAGATCGGTCTCGCGCACGCTCCATTCATCAGGCTCCTGAAAAACACCGCCGCCCCGCTATACGCGTATAAATCATACGCGAGGCTTCAGCTTGCAGCATATCGTGTTCAAGGCTATACCGTATCTCGCGTCGTCTGTACGTACTCCCGACATCTCGCTATAGTGCTCGGTGTCGCGTCCCCGCCCAACAACCACCGCGGTGAACCGCATCCTGGGGTGAAGCCACATATACACCCATACACCCACCCACCCCTATACACACCCACCCCTATACACAGCCAGCCACACACCCACCCATACACCCACCCCTATACACACCCATCCCTATACACACCCACCCATACACCTACACATACACCCACCCATACACCCACCCACACACCCAGCCATACACACCCACGCACACACCGACACATATACCCACCCATACACCCGCACATACACTCACCCATACACCCGCACATACACCCATCCATACAACCAACCACCCACCCACCCATACACCCACCCCTACACCCACCCACCCATACACCCAACCCTACACACGCCCATACACCCACCCACCCATACACCCACCCATACACCCACCCAGACACACACCCATACACCCACCCATACACCCACCCATACACCCACCCAGACACACACCCATACACCCACCCATACACCCACCCAGACACGCACCCATACACCCAC
>NW_014577311.1:348364-361518 GCF_000485595.1 Priapulus caudatus | reverse complement strand
ACTACTTACTGACAACTGACTAAACTGTACTATTTCCTTACTTACTATACCTGGCCCATGCTGCTCGGTGGCGCATTTCGGCGCGACCTTGCTCGGCGGCTCCCTCGGCCGCCTCGTTGACGCGCGCAAATCATCGCGCTTGATGCACGCGCCATTTCCTCCGCGCCTGATCCAGCTCCTCCTGCAGGCGTTCAAACCGCCTCCTGGTCTACTGCTACTGCGCTTCACATTTCCTGCTACGCCTGCTCTTATGTACCTGTTACTGTATCTACTGCTGCTACTACTACTACTACTACTACTACACTACTACTTACTCACTACTACGGACTATAACTACTACTACGTACTGCTACTGCTGCTGCGACTGCTTACTGCTACAATGTTACTGCTTACTGCTACTGCTACTGTACTGCTATCTGCTACTGCTACTGCCCTACTGCTACTGCTACTGCTAGCTGCTACTGCTGCCTGCTGCTGCTGCTACTACTGCTACTGTACTGCTACTGCTACTCGCTGCTGCTACTGCTGCTACTGCTATGCTTTACTTGCTACTGCGTACGGCTACTGCTACTGCTGCTGCTACTGCTACTGCTACTGCTTACTGCTGCTGCTTCTGCCTGCTGCTGCTGCGCTGCCGGCAGGCTGCTGCTATACTACTACTACGACTACTACTACGATCGACTACTACTACTGCCTGCTGCTTGCTATACTACTACTACTACTACTACTAACTACTACTACTACTACTACTAATACTACTACTACTACTACTATACTACTACTACTATATACTATACTACACTGACTACTATAAACTACTACTACTACTACTGCCTGCTGTGCCGCTGCTGTGCTACTACTACTACTACACTACTACTCCTGCCTGCTGCTTTGCTGCTGCTGCTACTACTACTACTGCTGCTGCTCTGCTGTTGCTGGCTGTGCTTTGTTGCTGCCTGCCGTACTCTACTATTACTGACCACTACTACTCTGCTGCTGCTGCTGCTGTGCTGCTGCTACTACTACTGCTTGCTGCTGCTGTTGCTGCTGCTGCTCAATAGTTAAATACCTAGGCCTGTGTGCTCGTAGGTACATGTACGCGTGTATACGTATGCCCAGCACGTATATATAGTGAGCTATATATATAATATGGCGGGCAACAGGTGCGATATAGGCACTTGTTGAACAAGCGCAGTTCAATGACTGTGTTACTCCACCCTGTTAACATTTTACGGCGAATTCGCAACAATACGTGACGGCGGCGGGCACGCGCATGCGGCGTCCACCGGCCGTGTGGCGCTTTCTGACCCGATTCCTTGCCATCATGTTGCTATGCAGACGATATTTCGGCGGAACTTCTCGGAAATCGTCGCGTTTCTTTGCAGCCCTGCTGCCGCAGGCGTCTGCTGCTGCTGCTGCTGCCGATTTACCCGACATGCTCACTTGTTATGCATCGCGTATCATTACGCCTGTATGCTTTGTACTTAACGAGAGCTATAGCTAGTTTTCGTTTGGTTGTTCGGTTTATCACCAGAGATTATGTAGCATTATGAATAAATCTACGGTACAAGGGAGCGGGAGGGAGAGTGGTTAACATTTCGTGTATTCGAGACTTCCGCTATGAGGGTTATGTACCTGTTCGTATTGGAGTTTAAAGTTTGCCTTCGCTGGACTCGCGTTGTAAGGGTGTGTGCGTAGCGATGTGATTTAGAAACCAAGTTTCATGTTTACATGCTATAGTAGTTAGCAGGGCGTGTGTTACTCTTGCGGGTATCAGATTAGACTGTCACCCTAGCTGTATGTCTCTTCACTTCGTTAATAGACGCTGTTAAATAAATGAAAAGACAGGACCAGTCTAAGTGTCAGCTGTTCGCGTGTTGGCGTCTATGTGCGGGCGTGCGTGCGTGGGCTGCTTTACTCTCTCTCTCTCTCTCTCTCTTCTCTCTCTCGTCTCCTCTCTACACGCGCGTGTGTGCGTGGTGCAGTTCGCGTGCGGTGCGTGCGTGCGTGTGTGTGTGTACGCGCTCTGCCGTTCGTGGTGTGTGTGCTTGTACGCGCGCTTGCCGTGCGTGCCATTGCCGTAGCGTGCTGCGTGCGTGCAGTGCAGTGCGTGTTGTCGCCGTTGCGAATTTTGCTCGTCGGACGCGCGTCGTCTCAAGGTTCAAGCAGTATCGGCGCACCCAGCTTTTCTCAGACGACTGCGCCAAATCTTCCCCCCCCTCCTCCCCTCCGCCCTACTCCCCCCGCTCCCCCTCCCCCTCTCTCTCCGTCTCTCTCCGTCGGCTCTCCGCAAAGAGCGTCTAGTTTGTTTACGATACTCGAGGAGCGGCTGCTATTGTTCTTCCAGTTGACTATGGGCGCTCTCGCGGTGTGGTGATACTATTTGCCTTGCCTAAGCTAACACTGCGGCGACCTTATATAATGTAGTCGAACAATCAATGGCGTGCCAGGCAGTGCGCGGCGTGCCGCGGCGTGGAGGTACCTCCGCTGTCGGAAACAAAATTAATGTTAACATTAGTCTTAGCGTTGACTTTTTTCTCGTGTAGACCGTCGGCGGTGAATCTTGCTTCGTAAATTTATGTTGGGGGGAAATTTTTTGGTGGGATTTTTCCCCCATTCTCGTAACTTTACGATGTTTCTGTAAGCGGTCTAAGCGAAAAAAAGTTCATGTTGGAACTATAATTTTAATACTAGTTTTGTTTCTGACAACGGGGCCTAGATCAACGGATAATCCGATGGTCATACTCGCAGCCTGCATGTAATTCCTGCAAGCATCCTCCATATATATATATATATATATATATATATATGTAATATCAAAAGCTAATAATACATATATAATACAAGATAAGGTCTTATTACCTCTTGGTAATATATGTAAGATATAGAGTCTCTATTATGTACTCTTGATATATATGGTGTCTGCTGTCTGTTGCGCTACTAGGCAAACTCTATCATTTACGTGCGGTGGAATTCGCGCACGTTCTCTCGTGCACCTGTAGTGTTTGATCATCGCATGCATTCGGTCGCAGCCATTGTTGATTAGGCTCGGCAACGCCGACGATATTGATGAGTGTACCAACTTGGGTACAAATGCCAGGTAGCGGGGGAGGGGGGGGGGCGGAGAGGCGGAGCGGGTGGTAGGACGGACGACTTGACTCGCATGACTGAAGCATGACTGGGCACATCGGCCCAGCCGCTGACGGGGCGGGCTCTCGTGTTGCTTCACAGTGCAGTTGCATCGTTGCATCGTGACATAGTTGCAACAGTGTTACTAGAGCTAAACTTCCCCTTATCTGATAAAAAAACGAGCTTGAGAATGGAGCAAAATAGAGGGAAAGAAATATGAGGATATAGCGGAAGAGAGGTCTGGGAGTGCGGGAGAGGAGGAGGGGGAGAGAAATTGGCTCAGCTAGAGAGCGAGAGAGAAGTCTCGCATGACGATACAGACCGGACCACAACCGGCTAGTCGTATGCCTATTTGCATGCATTAGGCGACCTTCAAAGGGCATTCAAAGGGCTTTTCAAATAAACCCGAAGCTACCGAGACCTCTCGCGTCCTCCCCTTTGCCCTCGTACATGCTACTGGGTAAAGCACCGCCTCGCGCAATCGTATATTCCAGATTTTATTAATGGCCCGAATTCTCATTGTTATGCAGACCGGGTACTTGCTATTTATGTCGACATCAAAACTTTATGCCATTTGCAAAATAATTAATGCGTTCTTGTACCGCTTCTATGTTCGTCTTTTTATATTGTTTTGAGAGCAATGCATGGAGAAAACGCGCTCGTGAAAGAAAGAGTGTAGGAGAGAGAGAGAGAGAGAGAGAGAGAGAGAGAGAGAGAGAGAGGGGAGAGAGAGAGAGAGAAGAAGACAGGGAATCGAGCGAGAATCGAGACAAGAAGAAGGGGATCGAGCGGGAGAGGTGGCTCGAGCAGAAATGGTGTTGGGCGAGGAAGGGTGAGAGAGGACGCGGCAGTGTTAAAGACGATGGAGAGGAAAAAGAAGAGAGAATCTTCATGTAAAAGCCAGCAGATGGCAGCTATCGGATGCAATAAATAAGACTGTGCGGGTAATGGATAGGGGTAAACCTGCCCTCTCCTCAATTACCGTCGCTGCAATGATTTATTCATCATTCGTTTATCCCGTCACCCTAGATCCATGGCAGTGGTCATCGGATGACGTGAGCAAATGGTTAGACTGGAGCCTGCAGCACTACCAGATACCAAATCACGAGTTCCAGTCTCTGTGCTACATGAACGGTGCCACTCTAGCGCAACTATCCGAGGAGCAGTTCAAGCGGTATACTGGGGAGGAGAGCTATGCAGTCACGCTGCACGCTGAACTCGACATCTGGAAGGACGGTAATCGCGAGTTCTTTTAACACCACCATAGTTAACTAGTTACGGATTGCAGCAGGCATTGCGTTTTAGTTATAACTCCATGTTGGAATGTTACTCAAAGGATCGCGAATCCAGTGCCGCTACTAATTGCCAATCCAATTCTATTTCTTCCATGTTATTATATTATTTCTACTTGAATTTCTTCCCCCTGTCGAATTCGAACGAATTCAAAGAGGTAGATTACTCAATCATTTCAATTTTACGTGAACTATTTTTAGAGTAGAACTATTTTATTGGACCGTTTAGATTATCTACGAAAGGCCGTAACAACTCTTGCTTCCCCCCCCCCCCCCCGTGTTCATCCGGAGGTCTTGTGTAATAATACCGTCTCGTCTGCCTTACAGTCTGCCGGTCGCACGCATCCCGTCAGCAGCGCCACCTACAGCATAATCAGCATCAGCAGCGCCACCTACAACAGCCACACTGTTCGGGTGACTCTGGCCGCCAGGCGTTGCAGCACGCGCATGACCCCATGCTAGCACTCCCTTCTCCCGGTCAGCGCCAGTCACCCGCGGGGCAGCGCCAGTCACCACCGGGCCAGGGTGTGTCACCCGCGGGGCAGGGTGTGTCAACCACGGGGCAAGGTTTGTCACCCACGGGGCAAATTGTGTCACCCCAGACGCAGGGGGCCACCTCACCTCTGGCGCAGGGACCGAGTCACGTGGCCTCCGATTGCAGTTACGTCGACATGTCGCGTCTGCTAAGCCAATGGCGGTCGACGCCGTCGCCGAGTCAGGGCAGTGACGTGTCGTTGCCTAGCGACGGCGATGACGTGCTGCACGAGCGCGCGATGAAGCCGCAGCGGTCGACGACCAGCATACACTTGTGGCAGTTCCTCAAGGAGTTGCTTAGCAACCCGCTCATGTACGGTGCTGCCATCCGGTGGCTGGACAGACCCAAAGGTGAGAGGGCATTGGCGGAAGCCGCGCGGCTGCATCCTTGCTTCCCGGTGTCTTTAAACACTAGATTAGCGTATGCACGAAGTGAAGAGAGAGCGTGCAGAAAGGTGGGCGGGTTTCGAACATTCGATTCCGGGGACGCGGTTGGGTTATAGACTGGCGTTACGTCGCTTTTACTTCGTCTAGTCTTCGACTAACGACTAGTCTAAAAGCGAAGTGAAGAGACAGGGTAGCAGTCTAAAAGGATCAGAGTGCCAGCCATTTAGCAGATCATGGGCGTTTACGCGTTAACTCATGAGATTAACTCGACCTCTCGCTCGCGTATACCGCCCTCTATGTTTGTTCAGCAGTACGGCACAGTAGCGACTAGCTTATCAGACACGATGATAGTGTATCGTCGCCGTTGTGTACATGGGTAAACACCGCCCGTTTGGCTTTATTTCCGATGCCCATGCATACTACTTCTCTCTATCCCATCGTTCTTTCTATTTATCATTCGATCTCTGTTGGTGTGAGGATGCTGCTGCTGCTAGTGCGAGGATGCTGCTGCTGCTGCTGCTGCTGCTGCTGCTGCTGGGGTGCTGGTGCGAGGATGCTGCTGCTGCTGCTGCTGCTGGGGTGCTGGTGCGAGGATGCTGCTGCTGCTGCTACTACTGCTGCTGCTGCTGCTGCTGGGGCTCTAGTTCGAGGATGTTGCTGCTGTTGCTACTACTGCTGCTGGGGCGCTGATGTGAGGATGCTGCTGCTGTTGCTACTACTGCTGCTGGGGCGCTGATGTGAGGATGCTGCTGCTGCTGCTGCTAGTGCGAGGATGCTGCTGCTGCTGCTGCTGGGGCGCTGGTGCGAAGATGCTGCTGCTGTTGCTGGGGCGCTGGTGCGAAGATGCTGCTGCTGCTGCTGCTGCTGCTGCTGCTGGGGCTCTAGTGCGAGGATGTTGCTGCTGTTGCTACTACTGCTGCTGGGGCGCTGGTGTGAGGATGCTGCTGCTGCTGCTGCTAGTGCGAGGATGCTGCTGCTGCTGCTGCTGGGGCGCTGGTGCGAAGATGCTGCTACTGCTGCTGATGCTGCTGCTGCGGCTGGGGTGCTCGTGCGAGGATGCTGCTGCTGCTGCTGCTGCTGGGGGGCTGGTGCGAGGATGCTGCTGCTGCTGCTGCTGCTGCTGCTGCCGCTGGGGCGCTAGTGCGAGGATGCTGCTGCTGCTGCTGTTGCTGCTTCTGCTGCTGTTGCTGCTGGGGCTCTAGTGCGAGGATGTTGCTGCTGTTGGGGCGCTGGTTTGAGGATGCTGCTGCTGCTGCTGCTGGGGCGCTGGTGCGAGGATGCTGCTGCTGTTGCTGCTGCTGGTGGTGCTGCTGCTGGGGCGCTGGTGCGAGGATGCTGCTACGGCTGCTGCTGCTGCTGCTGGGGCGCTGCTACTGCTGCTGCTGCTGCTGCTGGTGGTGGTGGTGGTGGTGCGAAAATGCCGCGTACAACTGCGCGCGTGGGGAGGGAGGGAGGAGGGAGAGGGTCGCGATCTTCCTCATCTTTCTCTGCCTTCTCCATGCGGGCGCGTCCATTTGACGGCCGATTAGCGACAATAAAACGCAATTAAGGCGAGAGTAAGAAGATAATGGTAGGTAAAGCTGACACGGCTGTCGGCTGGCTGTGATAGGAGGCCCGCATCGGGGCTGACGGTGATAATGGTCCGACTTCACGGGGCAAATGTGGGCCGCTAATGCACCCGACGGCCAGACATCTCTCGGTCTGCTAACGGTAGCGAGTACGTTTCTGCTCTTCGCGGCCAGTTCTTCCTGTGCCTCCCAAGGCAGCATCCCTCGTCTGTCCTGTCCGCCCTATGCGGGGAAGGACAAGCGTGGAGGCGTCGTCGTCGCGTGTGTGAACGGTACCACGCGCTAAGCTGTGGGGCAAGCGGAAGAACCGGCCGGCTATGAACTACGACAAGTTGAGCCGCTCTCTGCGCCAGTACTACAAGAAGGGCATCATGAAGAAGACCGAGCGCTCTCAGCGTCTCGTATACCAGTTCTGCGTGCCCTATAGCATGTAGGTGGCGCTGTCGGCGGCGAAGACGTCGCACACCACGAGGTGGCGCCAGTTCTGTGCGCCGCGCAGGATGTAGGAGTTTTTGAGTGCCGCGAGGTGGCGCCACCGCCGGCGACGGTGTGCGGCAACTTGTGCGGCTGCCGATTTCAGTTTTAGTGATGGAGCTACGCGGGCGGGGCGACCCCTGGTGGGTACGGAGTGGCAGATATACCCAGTGAGGACATTGGCGGTTGCAGATGTCGCGGAGGCTGTATATGTAGGCAGGTGCCTAGGTCTCAGTTGACACCGCGTCACATACACCACACACACACACAACACACACAACACACACACACACACACACACACACACGACGTGCAGCGCGCACGCCACGCACGCACACCGCACGCACGCGCGCACACGCACACGCACACGCACACGCACACACACACACACACACACACACACACACACACATGACTGCTTAGTCAGTCAGCCCAGACGACCACTTGAGTTTGGCATGCGCGGTACATTGGAAACCGCCCAACTGCCCACACAGCTAAATTATTATTATATTTTGTATTCTTTATTGTGATATTCAGCCAAATTGTTTGCACATTATATATATTTCGTTACGGTTTATGATGTGATGACTGCCTTATATACTCAGCAAAACGCATTTCGCCGTAGAGTTAGTTGTTAGTAGTCGGCAGTAGAAGATATGGAATCTGACAGAGTCGGATACTGTTCCGCTGTTGCTGTGATTCTTGATACATCGCCTGTTGTAGATTTTGTACGATAGCTTCACAAGCCAGCAACGAATTTATGTACACGGTCACTGGCCATAGCTGAATACAGTTGACCCGACTATAGTTTTGATAGTATTTGGAGGCGTCGGCCCTGACCCCCGATTTTCATACTTGCCGTTTGCATAGATATTATATAATGTGTTGTAGACAGGACCAGACGAAACTGTCCCAGATAACAATGTCGTGAAGTAGCCAGGTCCACTACAAAAGAAGGGTGCTTGTATGATAACCAGAGTAGTCGACGGTATTTCTATTTTGCAAATTTGAATAAACGCAGTGCGTATATGGACCAACAGGCAAACGCTAGCCACCAGGCCGCGCGCTACCGCATTATATGGCAGGCGTCCGCGTGTGATAAATGCATGTACATCGCGATCGAAGAAGGAAGGCTCATCTATAGCGCGGTGCGACATTGCTGGATCAGCGGGACGTAGGCCCACTGCCGTACACGCCTCCTACTGGGCGTGCCACGAGACTGCATAACATGCCACACAGCCTATGCATGCTAGAAGGTTGTGCAGCATGGCCATATAGTCTGCTGTGTACTAAACGTTTGCATAGCTATGGCCACACAGCCTACTGGCGTGCCCAAAAGGTGTTGCATAGCATGTTCATACAGCCTATTGCATGGCGGTAGGTTCCGCGGCATGTTCACGCGATGTTCTGCCTTTGGTCGGGCATGGCTGGTCTCATCCCTCCAGAACACGCCCTGTGTGCTCGGGCAGCGAACGCCGAGCATACTCATACATGTATAGTAGACAGTGTTCGCGTGGCGGGCCAGTTTTCTACGTATATTTTATCGGTAACCAAATCAAAAGACATTACTATTATTGTTGTGTTATTGCACCACGCTGTTGTTGATCTATCGAGTTTTATGAGACGATGACGCTATTGTATATATGCGAGCGCGGTTATATAGTATTGGTTGTGTTTCGCTGTTTTCCGGTGCCACTTTTAGGAACTATCGTTTGTGGTTTATGATCCGCTCGTGCGTGGCTCAGGCGACGATGTCGCGTTTTGGTTGCGGATGTTGTAGTGGTGTAAGAGTATAATGCGTCATACAGTGAACCACCACCGTGCCGCAACGCAGGTGTGAGAGAGGGCACGACGTGGGGACCGAATCTGTAATGCTCACATTTCAACGGCCCCTCTCATTCGAAATGTATTTTTCACCATGGCGCTGTTCCATGTCACGTGCCACTGTTCGATGTTATATGCGCACTGTTCGATGTTATGTGGCACTGTTCGATGTAATATGGTGCTGTTCCATGTCACGTGCCACTGTTCGATGTTATATGACACTGCTTCGATGCTATGTGGCACTGTTCGATGTAATATGGTGCTGTTCCATGTCACGTGCCACTGTTCGATGCTATAGTGACACTGTTCGATGTTATATGACATTGTTCGATGCTATATGACACTGTCGATGTTATATGACACTGTCGATGTTATATGACACTGTTCGATGCTATATGGCAGCGTTCGATGCTATATGGCACTGTTCGATGCTATATGACACTGTTCGATGCTTATATGACACTGTTCGATGCACGTGGCACTGTTCCATGTTTATGTGGCACTGTTCGATGTTACATGGCACTGTTCGATGTTATGTTACAATGTTCGATGTTATAATGCACTGTTTCCATTGTTATGGCACTGTTCGATGTTACTAATGCCACTGTTTGATGTTATGTTACACTGTTCGATGTTATATGGCACTGTTTCATGTCGCGTGGCACTGTTCCATGTCACGTGACACTGTTCCATGTATATATGGCACTGTCAGATCAATGAGCTGTTCATGTTATTGGCACTGTTCCATGTCACGTGGCACTGTTCCATGTCACGTTGGCACTGTCCATGTCATGTGGCAGGCTGTTCGATGTTATGTGGCAATGTTCGATGTTATATGGTACTGTTCGATGTTATATGGCACTGTTCGATGTTATATGGCACTATTCGATGGTATGTGGTACTGTTCGATGTTATATGGCACTATTCGATGGTATGTGGCCACTATTCGATGGTATGTGCACTGTTCGATGTTATATGACACTGTTCCATGTCACGTGGCACTGTTTGATTTATGTGTGGCACTGTTCCATGTTCACTGGCACTGTCCATGTTATATGGCGCACTGTTTCCATGTTATATGCACTGTTCGATGTTATATGCACTGTTCGATGTTATAGCGCACTATTCGATGGTATGTGGCACTGTTCAGATGTTATATGACACTGTTCATGTCAGCTGGCACTGTTGATGTTTAGTGGCCTGTTCATGTCCAGTGGCACTGTCCATGTTCATGTGGCCTGTTCGATGTTATACTGACAGCTGTTCGATGTTTATGCACTGTTCGATGTTATATGGACTGTTCGATGTATATGCGCTATATGGCACTGTTCGATGTTATCGTGGCACTGTTCGATTTATTGGCACTGTTCGATGCTATATGGCACTGCTTTCGATGTTATATGGCACTGTTCGATGTTATATGGCACTGTTCGATGTTACATGGCACTGTTCGATGTTATATGGCACTTATTCGATGGTAGTGGCACTGTTCGATGTTTATATGACACTGTCGATGTAATATGGCACTGTTCGATGTTATATGGCACTATTCGATGGTATGTGGACCTGTTCGATGCTTATATGGCAGCTGTCGATGTTATATGGAACTGTTCGATGTCACATGTCGCCTGATGATAATTACTATATGGCATCGTGGTAGCATCACAGGACGGCGACGGTAACGATCGCGTATCACTCTGTAACATAGGCATCAGACGCCACATATATATATATATATATATAATATATATGAGACGTCATAGAAAGGAAGAGACCAAGAAAGAGAGAGTAAAATGATAGAGAGATGAGGGAGAGAGAGAGAAGGAGGAAGAGCGAGATAGCGCAGAGGGAAAAGAGGGGGAGAGAATGAAGCGAGCGAGAGAGAAAGAGAAGCTGTACATGTGTGAGTTGTACGTGCGTTGCGAGTACGCTATTTCCGCCCCCTTCCCCTCCGCTCTCTCTCCCTTCTCTTTCTCTCTCTCCCTCTCTCTCTCTCTCTCTCTTTCTCTCTCCCTCTCCTCTCTCTCCTTCTCCCTCTCTCTCGCGTGTTTCTCGCGGCTGCGTGGGAGCGTTTGCCTGGTGGTTGCGCTCACACGTAGAGCGGAGTTTTCATTCATGCGTTCGACCGTATGTTATACTCAAGCAGCTGCAGGCGGATGAAGAGCGAGGTCAGATGTTTTCGTGTCGGGGGAGGCGAGGGGGAAGTTGCGGGCGACAGGCTGTTGCTCTGGCTGTGCCGGAAGAAAACGTTCGTGGCAACTCCTGCCTACGCCGCGCCGCACGCACGCGAAAATGACACGTACGCAGCAACGCAGACACGCACGCAGACACCACGTCACGCCACACGTATACACGCACACGCACACACGCACACACACCACGTACGCACACACGCAGACACACGTCACGCCACACGTATACACACCACACACCACGCACACACGTACCACACACGCAGACACACATCACGCCACACGTATACACGCACACACCACGCACACGCACACACACACGCACGCACACACGTACGCACACACGCAGACACACATCACGCCACACGTATACACGCACACACCACGCACACGCACACACACACGCACGCACCACGTACGCACACACGCAGACACACATCACGCCACACGTATACGCACAAGCACGCGTATCGACATAAACAGGCCGCAGTTACAAACCACACACAAATACGCACACAGCCACACAGACACACACACGCACACACACACACCACACGCACGCACGCACACTGTGTGGGACACGCGCACGTACACACTCCGTGCACACACACGTACATGGACGCCATCAACGCATACGGAGAGACAGCGGCGCGTGATACATTCACACACGCGACGAAGACGCCTCCACGCTTGTCCTTCCCGCATAGCTGGCGTGCGTCGTGGCGTGCGTGCGTGCGTAGGCGGACGCGGCGCTGCTCGCTCCTGGTGAGTGAGGTGACCTGCATCATTACTCGGTGCCAGCGTGTGCGGCGAGCCACAGCGCTGACGCATCTTCCGAGAATCATAGTCATTAGCTGCGAACGCCCCAGAAACACCAATAAAAACTACGGCGCATCGGTGACGTCACGTCACGCCGTCACGTCACCAGCGCTGCGGCAACGATCATGACGCGTCCTCAGTATACGTAAACAGGATATCGGTGCGTGCTGAGTAGATGCACAGGCACTTGACGCGTTTCAATAAAATATAATGCTAACTAAATACGAAATCTATTTATTTACCAAATTCTTAATGTTTCTATACTCTCTTTCACCTGTATTATTGCCGACAGTTTCTGTAAATTCCGTCAACTCCTACGTCCAACCATATACGCTGCCGGCGCCATTGCTTTCGCGGCGCGACTGTTGCACGCTTACACTAATATATATATAGTAGCTATCAAGGTACTAGTATATATATATTTATAGCAATGGCGCCTGCAGCCGTATATGGTTGACGTAGGATTTGGACGGAATTTACAGGAAACTGTCGCAATAATAGGTGAAAAGAGAGTATAGAAACATTAAGAATTTGTAGTAAATATATTTTGTATTTAGTTAGCCATTATATTTTATTGAAAGCGCTTCAAGTGCCTGTGGTAAAATGGAACTGACTTTGCGCGCAGGTTGATGTTTAGCGGATAAATATATATAGAGGAGAGAGCGAGAGAGTGGGAGTGCATTGGTAGATGGGTTCATAGATGGATGGATGGATTGGATGGATGGTGTGGATGGATTCATAGATGGATGGATGGATGGATGGATGGATGGATGGATGGATGCCGATGGATGAATGATGCATGGATGGTGGGTGGGTGTCTGGATAGATGGCACGTGTGATGAGATTGATAGATAGATCGCAGGTGCTCGCTGGCCGTAACTCACGGAGATCGCCACTGAGTTTGTGTGCCACGCGGCGGTGAAACGCAATATCTA
>NW_014577311.1:329781-348339 GCF_000485595.1 Priapulus caudatus | reverse complement strand
TCGCGCTGTCTCTCCCGTGTGGTGACTGTCTGCACGTGTGCGGTGTGCGAGGGTGTGATCGTGCTCACGTGGGTGTGAGCTGTTACGTGGTGTGTGTGTGTGTGTGTGTGGTGTGGTGTGGGTTGTGTTGTGTATGTGGGGTGTAGGGTGCGTGTGTGTGCGTGTACGTGGTGTGTGCGCGTAATGTGCACGTGGGTGCTGCGTGCCGGTGTGTACCGCGGTGCGCGGGGTAGGTGTATTTGCGTCTTGTTGGTCGCGGTGTGCGTGGTGCTAGGGGTACGTGGGTGTGTGTGGTGTGTGTGTGTGTGTGTGTGTGTGTGTGTGTGTGTGTGTGTGTGTGGTGTGTGTGGTGTGGTGGTGTGTGCGTGCAGCGCGTGTCGGGGTTGCGCCGCGGGAACGTGTGGTATGCGTCCAGTGTGGTTGGATGCGGTGTGCGTGGCGGGTGTAGTGGTTACGTTTGTGATGGTGGCATGCGTGCGTGCGGGCGTTTTTGTTATTGTTGTGCGGTACGCGGGTCGTGCGTTTGTGGTGTAGCACCCGTTGGTGCTTCCTTCGTGTGGCTGTTAACAGGGTCTAGCGGCGTGACTTCGTGTCGCTATCCGCGGTATACACCCAGCGCGGGCGAGTCATTGAGCGTGATGTGATTACGAGCACGCATTATCTGTTCTCGAATGACTCTCGCTCGTCTGACTCATCCGGCGGGGCGTTGTTAACCCCCCTCCTCGCCGGGCCAGCACCACCCGCCCGCCTCCCCTCCCGGGGAGGACAACCGTGTGTAGGCACGCCCCGACCCCCCAGTTACAGAGTGTCGTTACAGAGTGAGTGAGAGAGTAAGCAGTAGATGGGATGTAAGAATTGATGTATGTTAGATGAAGGGGGGCGCAGCTGAAGTGTGAGGGTGGATGTTGATATGCCAGCTACGAGTCCGTGCGCACAGCGATCGGAATTTTGCGGGTACTGTTAGCGTGGGCGCGAATTCAACTCTTTGGCGCTCGCCGGCGTCTGTCGGGACTAGATTGCGGCAGCAGAACTAGTTCAAGGTGAAGTTAGCGAACGAGGAGGGGGGCCTTCCCACGTACCACCCTCCCCGCGCACGCGCTTTCTTCGTTTGCGGCTCGGCCCTCTGTCAGTGCTAGTTGCTGTATGCTGTACTATACTTTGCGTCTGTGCTCTGTGCTACTATACTACTACTACTTCTATATCTATATAATACTCTAATCTACTGCTACTGTGCTCTACAAGTAGCAGACTAATCTACTCTAGCTACTACTACTATATATACTAATACTACATACTATATAGCTACTTATAATACTATATACTACGTTATCTACTGGTACTGTGCTTCTACTACTACTATGCTACGTGCTCTTACTACATTACTATATACTATATACTTCTATACTGACTTCCCTCTGCTGCTGCTGTATGTACTGCGGCTGGCTTCTTACTCCTACTACTATACTACTACTTATACTAATTACTGCTACTTGTACTGCTGCGGCTGTGCTACTGCTTGCTGTTTGTATGCTGCGATACTAATATTACTTCTACTACTACTCTACTAGATCTATACTATTACTGCTCTGCGGTATGCTACTACTACTATACTTCTCTATATACTACTGCTATAACTACTATTATATCTGTACTGCTGCTACTATATCTCTGTATGCTGTTATACTATACTCTAACTACTCTATATCTATACTATTTATGTTATATATACTCCTTCCTGCTGTGGTTGCTTATGTATATACTACTCCTACTTACTATATATACTATCTTATCTCTATATTTACTACCAATGTGTGTGTGTGAACTGTACTGTATGATTGCTTTATGTACTGCTCTGTTATCTACTATAGACTTACTATTATTTACTACTACTGTCTTACGTATTATCTGCTATTGGCGTGCTTGTATGCTATTTACTGCTACTGTTGTATGTTGTATGCTATGTCTGCTATGCTACTGCTGTGTGTGCTGTTAGTGTATGTACTGTTGGCTGCTGCTGCCTATGACTGTATGTACTGCTATGGGATGCTACTGTATGCTACTGCTGCTGTACTGCTATGTGTTACTGTGCTGGATTCTGCTGCTGCTGCTGCTGCTGCGGCAGCTGTGCTTATATACTCTCTATATTACTATATACTATGCTGCTGCTGTGATGCTATACTACTCTATATCTACTTTTATAGATATCTCTTTCTACTTACTCTATACCTATACTTATATGTATACTACTAGATTATCTATACTATATATAATATATTATGTGCTGTGCTGTGTGTGCTTAGCTTATACTATATCCCTGCTGGTGTGTGCTGCGTCTACTATACTTGTGTGCTTGCTTGGTTGGTTGCTGCTGCTGGTGTGGTTGCTGCTGCTACTACTATCATTGTTTACTACAGCTATCTCGTGCTGTGTGCTGCGGCTGCTGCTGATTCCTTGTGGCTGTGTGTTGCTGTGTGATATTTCATACTAGGTGTGTGCTCGTAGCGTAATGTACGGTGTTAGTTGCAGGTAGATTGTTGAGTGATATATTATATGGCGGGCACCAGGTGCGTATGGCATTGTTGAACCAAAAAAAGCGCAGGTTAATGACTGTGTTACTCCTGTTACATTTTACCCGGACTTCGGCAACAATACCGGTGCAGGCGGCGGACCGCATGCGCCGTCCGGGGGGCGTTGGCGCTTTCTGACGATTCCTTGCATGTGTTGCTAGCGACGATATTCGGCGGGAATCTCGGATCGTGCGTTTTGTGTTTGATTAAAGACGCGTTAATTAAAATCGACGGCAATAGCCGACGTTAATCGTCGTAAATTCGCGCCGGATAGCCTCGCGGCAAAAACTCCCTCAGCGTTGTGTGTGTGTGTGTGTGTGTGTGTGTGTGTGTGTGTGTAGAGAGAGAGAGAGAGAGAGAGAGAGAGAGAGAGAGAGAGAGAGAGAGGGCGAGACAGAGTGAGCACCGCGCGTTTTACTTCTTTCATCCAAATTCGCATTCCGAATCAAACTCCAAAATCGAATTAAAAATCAGAGCCCCCCTCTCTGTCTCTTACTCACACACACGCACACGCGCGCGCACTCTCTCTCTCTCTCTCTTTCTCTCTCTCTCTCTCTCTCTTTCTCTCTCTCTCTCTCTCTCTCTCGCTCCCCTTTTCGCTTCCCCCCTTCTCTTTTACTCTTACCCGCCATCTCTCTCGCTCTATCTCTCTATCTATTGCCACCTCTCGAGCACGAGGTATGTTGGAAACCTGTGTTACTAGTCGCCATATACCCGTCGATCTTGACATTTCGCACGCAGCGTGTAACGTGTGTTTACGTGTGTAAACAACGAGTCGTGCTCTGTTCAAAATCTCGAGCCACAGTTCGAAATAAAACAGAAGCCTCTCACATAGAGTTTTCTCGTGTTATTTCACTCGCTCCCACTGCGTGGGTGAAGGAGGAAGAGCTAGGTCGTGCTAGTGCGGGAGAATGAGGAGGAGGAAGAGGAGGAGGCGAAGGAATAAGAAGTAGGGACGATATCGACTGTGAGCATTCGGAGGAAAACTAACGCGAGCAAGTGAAACTATCAAAATTAAACCTATCATCTAAGAAAATCTATAAAACGAAGCATTGCGCTAGTAATGCTTTAGTAGGGTTTGTTTGTGAGATAAACGCACACATAAACTGTCATGGTAGTCGTCCGCCATCTTGCTGTACACCCGTGTCAGTTGTATGTTCTACGAACACACCTGTAAAAATGTATAAGTGTCCATTGTATGTTATTCATCGTTCATCTTGCTGAATTTGTTAATACTATAATAAACAGATTTTATTCAAGCAATAACGAGAGTTACGCAGAGTTTGTTGCGCCGGTTTCCTGAGTAATAAATTATTCAAGCTATGGGATGAAATGAGAATGGGAGAATGGCCTTATTACTCTTCATCATGCTTTCACATAAATATAGATGGTACATATAACTTGCAATTATTGTTGTCAGTCACGAAATCTCGTTTTCTTCATATTTATACTTTATTTCAATCCGTCTGTTTCTTTCCCTTTCCCTATCTTCTTACACGCATGTTTGCACGGTTTAGGCCCGGTTGGTCTACTCACAAATAGTCTATTGCGAAATTCCCATTTCGTCTTTAGCAAAACCCCCAGTTAGTCTACACCCATTTCGTCTACTCCCAATTATAATCAACACTAAAAATCTATCCTATTCCTATTTTGTCTGCTATCAACTCAATGTGTCTACTAAATAATAAATTATAAATATAAAACGTAACGTTTGAGTGGCATACATACGCTACGGAAACCACAAGAAATAACCACATTAGAGCAAATAATGAGACCACAAATTGACAAAATAGCAAATAGCATAGAGGCCGATAGCATAAAAATGTACCAAATTATACCTTGGTCTACTCTCAAATTGTCTAATAATTATACATATATACATGCAAGTATTATTAGCTCTTGATACATGTCAAATATGACATTTGAGTGGCATCCACACAAGAATTTTAATTTCTTCTAGTCTAAGCCATTCACACCTTTTGAGTAGTTGCTCTCCTAGAGTCACATGAAAGGTATGATATCACACCTCTCAACAAGTGACATGTTGGACATTGTAGAGATGTTTAACAATTCTGAATATCTATGTATACTGCTTGTAAATGCCGTACTAGCTTGGCCACCCGGGGATAAATCGCTTAAGAACAACCTGCAGAGCAAATTCGGACACATATATTTACTTAATTCTACGGATAGAGTCGTAACAGCGAAACAAAACATGAACGGGTGAACAATAATCTGACCATCACAGTTCAAAAGATTCTATAATTCTATGTAGAAAAGCTTCTGGATATGCAACATTTTTATGAATATGCCTCTCTGGCTGTGCAAGTGAGTGCACAATAGAAATCACAAAGGAAATACGCTGGCAAAGACTATCACTGATTATACAGTAATAAAACACGCTACATAGACAAACTAAACAAAATACATAGGTCAATAAACTAAACCCGTCAATATATATTAGATCCGGGTATAAACACAGCTTTCGACTTGGTTCTTTCTTCTTTTTGCTTCTAATCCGGGCATAAACACAGTTTCCGACTTAGCTAATTTTTCTTCTTGCTTGTAATGTAGCATGCAGTATATGAACTTCTTTCTTTTTCTACTATTGATGAGTGTGCGCTACAGGTGGGACAGGTGTGGAGATTCTAGCTTGGGTCTCCGCCCTCCGGCGTTGCCCATGGAAAACGCTTGGGAACAACTTTTATAACAAATTCTGAAACATATTTAGATTCTAGCATTCTAGCTCATTCTTTTGCATTCTAGCACAATATTAGATCAGGCAATAAACACAGAGTTTCCGTCTTGGTTCGTTCTTCTTCCTGCTTCTAATGCAGTAGACAATATATTAACTTCTTCGCCGCTGCACAAACAACATTGCCCTTCACTCTCACATGTACAACTCTGCAGACAAATGTACGTACACGGACTCTCACGCACGCACGTTCGTGCATGTACACGCACGTACGTTCATACGCACGCACGTACGTTCATACGCACGCACGCGGACACCCCAGCACGTGCGTGCGTGCGTGCAAACGCACACACATACGTACACGCACATGCACGCCACGACACACACACACACACACTCACACCACACACACACACACACACACAACACACACACACACACACACACACACATACTACGTACACACACGCGTGCGCGGCACACGCACACACACACACACATACGTACACGCACACGTATGCGCACGCACACACACACATACGTACACGCACACGCACACGTACACACGCGTACACACGCACACCCACACATACGCGTACACGCGCGCATACGTACGTGCCCATACGCGCACACGTACGCGCACGCACACACACACATACGCGCACACGTACGCACACGTACACACATTCGTATACAATACTCCCTGAACCCCATGATTCGCAGCAAAAAGCACACGGTTCGCGCGCGCGTGCGTGCCAGCGTTTCGCTTGATTACCATCACAAATCACTGCGGACACATTAGCATAGCGATAATAGGGCTAAGAAAGGAGCGCCCGACCCCCCTCACGGCGGCACCTCTGTGCTGTACGGAGCGGCAGGAGGACGGGGGGCAGCCGGCCAGAACGGGGCATGCATCCACTCTACCCCGCACATACGGCGATATGACGCCCAAATTGCGCCTGTTTGTTCTGCAACTTCAAACGGCAGCGACAAACACGGAGCCGAACAGAATGAAAGGTGAGGGTGATCGTAAGGTGGGGGGGGAGAGGAGGGAGGGAGCGCGCGCGCGAGAGAGAGAGAGAGAGAGAGAGGGAAGAGAGAGAGAGAGAGAGTGAAAGAGAGAGAGAGAAAGAGGGAGAGAGAGGGGGGAGAGAGAAAGAGAGATAGAGAACGAGCGAGCGAGGGAGCGCGCGCGACACAGAGAGAGAGAGAGAGACATAGAGAGCGAGCGAGCGAGCGAGGGAGCGCGCGCGACAGAGAGAGAGAGAGAGAGGGAGAGAAAGAGAGAGCAGCTTCTAAGAGCGTTCATCTGTCGAGATTTCACACGCCGATTTTGACAAAAATTGTGCATTATCACTCATAAAAATAACGTATTTCTTGGAACATAGTTCATACCTTTGCATCAAATCTTCTTTGCGACCTCTTGTCGACGCTCCTCTTTCATAAAGTTAACTTTTAGAGAGTGTACGGTAAGTTTGTCATACGTCGCCATAGACTTCGTGTATCCCGGGTGTTAATCCGGGTACGCGGATAATCTTGCACCACTACAGATGTGCTGCCCTCCAGCGGCAACTGTTTCTAGCGGCTAACCCCATAATCCGGGAACCGATGAAATACCATATAAATGTTTAATTTAAAGATTTAAAAAAAGTTGGAATTGCGATTTAATTTCGCCAGACGACCACTTGAGTTTGGCATGCGCGGTACATTGGAAACCGCCAACTGCCCAACAGCTAAATTATTATTATATTTTGTATTCTTTATTGTGATATCCAGCCAAATGTTTGCACATTATATATATTTCGTTACGGTTATGATGTGATGACTGCCTTATATACTCAGCAAAACGCATTCGCCGGTAGAGTTAGTTGTTAGTAGTCGGAGTAGAAGATATGGAATCTGACAGAGTCGGATACTGTTCCGCTGTTGCTGTGATTTCTTGATACATCGCTGTTGTAGATTTTGTACGATAGCTTCACAAGCAGCAACGAATTTATGTACAGGTCACTGGCCATAGCTGAATACAGTTGACCCGACTATAGTTTTGATAGTATTTGGAGGGCGGTCGGCCCTGACCCCCCGATTTTCATACTTGCAGTTTGCATAGATATTATATAATGTGTTGTAGACAGGACCAGACGAAACTGTCCCAGATAACAATGTCGTGAAGTAGCCAGGTCCACTACAAAAGAAGGGTGCTTGTATGATAACCAGAGTAGTCGACGTATTTCTATTTTGCAAATTTGATAAACGCAGTGCGTATATGGACCAACAGGCAAACGCTAGCCACCAGGCGCGCGCTACCGCATTATATGGCAGGCGTCCGCGTGTGATAAATGCATGTACATCGGATCGAAGAAGGAAGGCTCATCTATACGCGGTGCGACCATGAGCCATGGCATTGCTGGACGCGGGACGTAGGGCCCACTGCCGTACACCGCTCCTACTGTGTGCCACGAGACTGCATAACATGGCCACACAGCCTATTGCATGCTAGAAGGTTGTGCAGCATGGCCATATAGTCTGCTGTGTACTAAACGTTTGCATAGTATGGCCACACAGCCTACTGCGTGCCAAAAGGTTGCATAGCATGTTCATACAGCCTATTGCATGCCGGTAGGTTCCGCGGCATGTTCACGGATGGTTCTGCCTTTGGTCGGGCATGGGCTGGTCTCATCCCTCCAGAACACGCCCTGTGTGCTCGGGCAGGAACCAGAGCATACTCATACATGTATAGTAGACAGTGTTCGCGTGGGCGGCCAGTTTTCTACGTATATTTTATCGGTAACCAAATCAAAAGACATGTACTATTATTGTTGTGTTATTGCACCACGCTGTTGTTGATCTATCGAGTTTTATGAGACGATGACGCTATTATATATGCGAGCGCGGTTTATATGTATTGGGTTGTGTTTCGCTGTTTTCGTGCCACTTTTAGAACTATCGTTTGTTGGTTTATGATCGCTCGTGCGTGGCTCAGGCGACGATGTCGCGTTTTGGTTGCGGATGTTGTAGTGGTGTAGAGTATAATGCGTCATACAGTGAACCACCACCGTGCCGCACCAGGTGTGAGAGGGGCACGACGTGGGGACCGAATCTCGTAATGTCACATTTCAACGGCGCCCTCTCATTCGAAATGTATTTTTCACCATGGCGCTGTTCCATGTCACGTGCCACTGTTCGATGTTATATGGCACTGTTCGATGTTATGTGGCACTGTTCGATGTAATATGGTGCTGTTCCATGTCACGTGCCACTGTTCGATGTTATATGACACTGTTCGATGCTATGTGGCACTGTTCGATGTAATATGGTGCTGTTCCATGTCACGTGCCACTGTTCGATGCTATATGACACTGTTCGATGTTATATGACATTGTTCGATGCTATATGACACTGTTCGATGTTATATGACACTGTTCGATGTTATATGACACTGTTCGATGCTATATGGCACTGTTCGATGCTATATGGCACTGTTCGATGCTATATGACACTGTTCGATGCTATATGACACTGTTCGATGCCACGTGGCACTGTTCCATGTTATGTGGCACTGTTCGATGTTACATGGCACTGTTCGATGTTATGTTACAATGTTCGATGTTATATGGCACTGTTCCATGTTTATGGCACTGTTCGATGTTATATGCCACTGTTTGATGTTATGTTACACTGTTCGATGTTATATGGCACTGTTTCATGTCGCGTGGCACTGTTCCATGTCACGTGACACTGTTCCATGTTATATATGGCACTGTCAGATGTTATATGGCACTGTTCGATGTTATATGGCACTGTTCCATGTCACGTGGCACTGTTCCATGTCACGTGGCACTGTTCCATGTCATGTGGCACTGTTCGATGTTATGTGGCAATGTTCGATGTTATATGGTACTGTTCGATGTTATATGGCACTGTTCGATGTTATATGGCACTATTCGATGGTATGTGGTACTGTTCGATGTTATATGGCACTATTCGATGGTATGTGGCACTATTCGATGGTATGTGGCACTGTTCGATGTTATATGACACTGTTCCATGTCACGTGGCACTGTTTGATGTTATGTGGCACTGTTCCATGTCACGTGGCACTGTTCCATGTTATATGGCACTGTTCCATGTTATATGGCACTGTTCGATGTTATATGGCACTGTTCGATTGTTATATGGCCACTATTCGATGGTATGTGGCACTGTTCGATGTTATATGACACTGTTCCATGTCACGTGGCACTGTTCGATGTTATGTGGCACTGTTCCATGTCACGTGGCACTGTTCCATGTCATGTGGCACTGTTCGATGTTTATGACACTGTTCGATGTATATGGCACGTTCGATGTTATATGGCACTGTTCGATGTTATATGGCACTGTTCGATGCTATATGGCACATGTTCGATGTTATATGGCACTGTTCGATGTTATATGGCACTGTTCGATGCTATATGGCACTGTTCGATGTTATATGGCACTGTTCGATGTTATATGGCACTGTTCGATGTTACATGGCACTGTTCGATGTTATATGGCACTATTCGATGGTATGTGGCACTGTTCGATGTTATATGACACTGTTCGATGTAATATGGCACTGTTCGATGTTATATGGCACTATTCGATGGTATGTGGCACTGTTCGATGTTATATGGCACTGTTCGATGTTATATGGCACTGTTCGATGTCACATGTCGCCTGATGATAATTACTATATGGCATCGTGGTAGCATCACAGGACGGCGAGGTAACGATCGCGTATCACTCTGTAACATAGGCATCAGACGCCACATATATATATATATATATATATATATAGTGAGACGTATAGAGAAAGGAAGAGACCAAGAAAGAGAGAGTAAAATAGATAGAGAGAGAGGGGAGAGAGAGAGAAGGGGAAGAGCGAGATAGCGAGAGGGGAAAAGAGGGGGAGAGATGAAGCGAGGAGAGAGAAAGAGAAGCTGTACATGTGTGAGTTGTACGTGCGTTTCGAGTACGCTATTCCGCCCCCTTCCCCTCGCCTCTCTCTCCCTTTCTCTTTCTCTCTCTCCCTCTCTCTCTCTCTCTCTCTTTCTCTCTCCCTCTCCCTCTCTCTCCTTCTCCCTCTCTCTCGCGTGTTTCTCGCGGCTGCGTGGGAGGTTGCCTGGTGGTTGCGCTCACACGTAGAGCGGAGTTTTCATTCATGCGTTCGACGTATGTTATACTCAAGCACTGCAGGCGGATGAAGAGCGAGGTCAGATGTTTCGTGTCGGGGGAGGGAGGGGGAAGTTCGCGGGCGACAGGCTGTTGCTCTGCTGTTGCCGGAAGAAAACGTTCGTGCGAACTCCTGCCTACGCCAGCGCCACGCACGCGAAAATACACGTACGCACACACGCAGACACGCACGCAGACACACGTCACGCCACACGTTACACGCACACGCACACACGCACACACACACACGTACGCACACACGCAGACACACGTCACGCCACACGTATACACACACCACACACACGCACACACGTCGCACACACGCAGACACACATCACCCACAGCGTATACACGCACACACCACGCACACGCACACACACACGCACGCACACACGTACGCCACACACGCAGACACACATCACGCCACACGTATACACGCACACACCACGCCATCACGCACACACACACGCACGCACACACGTACGCACACACGCCAGACACACATCACGCCACACGTATACGCACAAGCACGCGTATCGACATAAACAGCCGCAGTTACAAACACACACAAATACGCACACAGCCACACAGACACACACCACGCACACACACACACAGCACGCACGCACGCACACTGTTGGGGACACGCGCACGTACACACTCGTGCACACACACGTACATGACGCCATCAACGCATACGGAGAGACAGGCGGCGCGTGGTACCATTCACACACGCGACGAACGACGCCTCCACGCTTGTCCTTCCCGCATAGCTGCGTGCGTGCGTGCGGCTGCGTGCGTGCGCGTAGGCGGACGGGCGCTGCTGCTGCCTTGGTGAGTGAGGTGACCATGCATCATTACTCGGTGCCAGCGTGTGCGGCGAGCCACAGCGCTGACGCATCTTCGCGAGAAAGCATAGTCAATAGCTGTCGAACGCCCCAGAAACACCAATAAAAACTACGGCGCATCGGTGACGTCACGTCACGACGTCACGTCACCAGCGCTGCGCAACGATCATGACGCGTCCTCAGTATACGTAAACAGGATATCGGTGCGTGCTGGTAAGATGCACAGCACTTGACGCGTTTCAATAAAATATAATGCTAACTAAATACGAATCTATTTATTACCAAATCTTAATGTTTCTATACTCTCTTTCACCTATTATTGCCGACAGTTTCTGTAAATTCCGTCCAACTCCTACGTCCAACCATATACGCTGCCGGCGCCATTGCTTTCGCGGCGCGACTGTTGCACGCTTACACTAATATATATATAGTACTATCAAGGTACTATATATATATATTATAGCAATGGCGCCTGCAGCGTATATGGTTGGACGTAGGATTTGGACGGAATTTACAGGAAACTGTCGGCAATAATAGGTGAAAGAGAGATAGAAACATTAAGAATTTGGTAATAAATATATTTTGTATTTAGTTAGCATTATATTTTATTGAAACGCTTCAAGTGCCTGTGGTAAGATGGAACTGACTTTGCGCGCAGTTGATGTTTAGCGATAAATATATATAGAGAGAGAGCGAGAGAGTGGGAGTGCATGGTAGATGGGTTCATAGATGGATGGATGGATGGATGGATGGTTGTGGATGGATTCATAGATGGATGGGATGGATGATGGATGGATGGATGGATGCCGATGGATGAATGGATGCATGGATGGGTGGGTGGGTGTCTGGATAGATGGCACGTGGTGATGAGATTGATAGAATAGATCGCACGGCTCGCTGGCCGTAACTCACGGAGATCGCCACTGAGTTTGTGTGCCACGCGGCGGTTGAAACGCAATATCTAATTAAAGACGCGTTAATTAAAATCGACGGCAATAGCGACGTTAATCGTCGTGAAATTCGCCGCCGGATAGCTCGCGGCAAAAACTCCCTCAGCGTCGATTTATTGTTGGTCGAGCAAGAGAGAGAGAGAGAGAGAGAGAGAGAGAGAGAGAGGAGAGAAGAGGAGGAGAGAGAGAGCAGAGGGCGAGAGCAGTAGTGAGCACCGCGCGTTTTACTTCTTTATTCCAAATTCGCATTTCCGAATAAACTCCAAATCGAATTAAAAATCAGAGCCCCCTCTCTGTCTCTTACTCACACACACGCACACGCGCCGCGCACTCTCTCTCTCTCTTTCTTTCTCTCTCTCTCTCTCTTCTCTCTTTCTCTCTCTCTCTCCTCTCTCTCTCGCCTCCCCTTTTCGCTTCCCCCTTCTCTTTTACTCTTACCGCCATCTCTCTCGCTCTATCTCTCTATCTATTGCCACCTCTCGAGCACGAGGGTATGTTGGAAACTGTGTTACTGTCGCCATATACCCGTCGATCTTGAACATTTCGCACGCAGCGTGTAACTGTGTTTACGTGTGTAAACAACGAGTCGTGCTCTGTTCAAAATCTCGAGCCACAGTTCGAAATAAAACAGAAGCTCTCACATAGAGTTTTCTCGTGTTATTTCACTCGCTCCCACTGCGTGGGTGAAGGAGGAAGAGCTAGGTCGTGCTAGTGCGGGAGAATGAGGAGGAGGAAGAGGAGGAGGCGAAGGAATAAGAAGTAGGGACGATATCGACTGTGAGCATTCGCGAGGAAAACTAACGCGAGCAAGTGAAACTATCAAAAATTAAACCTATCATCTAAGAAAATCTATAAAACGAAGCATTGCGCTAGTAATGCTTTAGTAGGGTTTGTTGTGAGATAAACGCACACATAAACTGTCATGGTAGTCGTCCGCCATTCTGCGTACACCCGTGTCAGTTGTATGTTCTACACACAACCTGTAAAAATGTATAAGTGTCCATTGTATGTTATTCATCGTTCATCTTGCTGAATTTGTTAATACTATAATAAACAGATTTTATTCAAGCAATAACGGAGAGTTACGCAGAGTTGTTGCGCCGGTTTCCTGAGTAATTAAATTATTCAAAGCTATGGGATGAAATGAGAATGGAGAATGCCTTATTACTCTTCATCATGCTTTCACATAAATATAGATGGTACATATAACTGCAATTATTGTTGTCAGTCACGAAATCTCGTCTTCATATTTATACTTTATTTCAATCCGTCTGTTTCTCCCCTTTCCCTATCTTCTTACACGCATGTTTTGCACGGTTTAGGCGCCGTGGTCTACTCACAAATAGTCTATTGCGAAATTCCCATTTCGTCTTTAGCAAAACCCCCAGTTAGTCTACACCCATTTCGTCTACTCCAATTATAATCAACACTAAAATCTATCCTATTCCTATTTTGTCTGCTATCAACTCAATGTGTCTACTAAATAATAAATTATAAATATAAAACGTAACGTTTGAGTGCGCAACATACGCTACGGAAACCACAAAAATAACCACATTAGAGCAAATAATGAGACACCAAATTGACAAAAATAGGCAAATGCATAGAGGCCGATAGCATAGAAATGTACCAAATTATCCTTGGTCTACTCTCAAATTGTCTAATAATTATACATATTATACATGCAAGTATTATTAGCTCTTGATACATGTCAAATATGACATTTGAGTGGCATCCACACAAGAATTTTAATTTCTTTAGTCTAAGCCATTCACACCTTTTTGAGTAGTTGCCTCTCTAGAGCTTACATGAAAGTATGATATCACACCTCTCAACAAGTGACATGTTGGACATTGTAGAGATGTTTAACAATCTTGAATTATCTATGTATACTGCTTGTAAATGCCGTACTAGCTTGGCCACCGGGATAAAATCGCTTAAGAACAACCTGCAGAGCAAATTCGGACATATATTTACTTAATTCTACGGATAGAGTCGTAACAGCGAAACAAAACATGAACGTGAACAATAATCTGACCATCACAGTTCAAAAGATTCTATAATTCTATTAGAAAAGCTTCGGATATGCAACATTTTTTATGAATATGCCTCTCTGGCTGTGCAAGTGAGTGCACAATAGAAATCACAAAGGAAATACGCTGGCAAAGACTATCACTGATTATACAGTAATAAAACACGCTACATAGACAAACTAAACAAAATACATAGGTCAATTTAAACTAAACCCGTCAATATATATTAGATCCGGGTATAAACAACAGCTTTCGACTTGGTTCTTTCTTCTTTTTGCTTCTAATCGGCATAAACACAGTTTCCGACTTAGCTAATTTTTTTCTTGCTTGTAATGTAGCATGCAGTATATGAACTTCTTTCTTTTTCTACTACTTGATGAGTGTGCGCTACAGTGGGACAGTGTGGAGATTCTAGCTTGGGTCTCCGCCCTCCGGCGTTGCCCATGGAAAACGCTTGGGAACAACTTTTATAACAAATTCTGAAACATTATTAGATTCTAGCATTCTAGCTCATTCTTTTGCATTCTAGCACAATATTAGATCAGGCAATAAACACAGAGTTTTCCGTCTTGGTTCGTTTTCTTCCTGCTTCTAATGCAGTAGACAATATATTAACTTCTTCGCCGCTGCACAAACAAACATTTGCCCTTCACTCTCACATGTATCAACTCTGCCAGACAAATGTACGTACACGGACTCTCACGCACGCCACGTTCGTGCATGTACACGCACGTACGTTCATACGCACGCCACGTACGTTCATACGCACGCACGCGGACACCCCCAGCCACGTTGCGTGCGTGCGTGCGTGCACACGCACACAACATACGTACACGCACATGCACGCACACACACACACACACACACCACACACACACACACACACACACACACACACACACACACACACACACACACATACTACGTAACACACACGCGTGCGCGCACACGCACACACACACCACACATACGTACACGCACACGTATGCGCACGCACACACACACATACGTACACGCACACGCACACGTCACACACGCGTACACACGCACACCCCACACATACGCGTACACGCGCGCATACGTACGTGCCCATACGCGCACACGTACGCGCACGCACACACACACATACGCGCCACACGTACGCACAGCGTACACACATTCGTATACAATACTCCCTGAACCCCTGATTCGCAGCAAAAAAGCACACGGTTTCGCGCGCCGCGTGCGCTGCCAGCGTTTCGCGTTGATTACCATCACAATCACTGCGCGACCACATTAGCATAGCGATAATAGGGCTAAGAAAGGAGCGCCCGACCCCCCTCACGGCGCACCTCTGTGCTGTACGGGAGCGGCAGGAGGACGGGGGGCAGCCGGCCAAGAACGGGGCATGCATCCACTCTACCCCGCACATACGGCGTATGACGCCCCAAATTGCGCCTGTTTGTTCTGCAACTTCAACGGCAGCGACAAACACGCGAGCCGAAACAGAATGAAAGGTGAGGGTGATCGTAAGGTGGGGGGGAGAGGAGGAGGGAGCGCCGCGCGCGGAGACGAGAGAAGAGAGAGAGAGGGAAGAAGGGAGAGAGCAGAGTGAAGAGAGAGAGAGAAAGAGGGAGAGAGAGGGGGGAGAGAGAAAGAGAGATAGAGAACGAGCGAGCGAAGGGAGCGCGCGCCGACACAGAGAGAGAGACGAGAGAGACATAGAGAGCGAGCGAGCGAGCGAGGACGCGCGGCGACAGAGAGAGAGAGAGAGAGGAGAGAAAGAAGAGAGCAGCTTCTAAGAGCGTTCATCTGTCGAGATTTTCACACGCCGATTTTGACAAAAATTGTGCATTATCACTCATAAAAATAACGTATTTCTTGAACATAGTTCATACCTTTGCCCATCAAATCTTCTTTGCGACCTCTTGTCGACGCTCCTCTTTCATAAAGTAACTTTTAAGAGAGTGTACGGTAAGTTTGTCATACGTCGCCATAGACTTCGTGATCCCGGGTGTTAATCCGGGTACGCGGATAATCTTGCACACTACAGATGTGCTGCCCTCCAGCGGCAACTGTTCTAGCGGCCTAACCCATAATCCGGGAACCGATGAAATACCATATAAATGTTTAATTTAAAGATTTAAAAAAAGTTGGAATTGCGATTTAATTAACTGTAAACCAAGGAGCTAGAGTTACAAACATGCACACACACACGTACGCCACGCCACGCACGCACGCGACCACACACCACACACACACACACACAACACACACACACACACGACACACACACACACACACACATATATATTATATATATATATATATATATAGTATATAGTATATCTATATAATGCTATATAGTACATTTCACGGCTTGTTACTGCATTTAAGCCGGGAACTTGCACATAGAACAACAGCGCCCTCTGTTACGCGCCGTCTCGCGCTGATGACTCATCGCGCGTGTTTGTACACCATGCGAAATATCCGCCGCTTTCTGCGAGCAAATGCAAACTGGAAAGTCAACAGAATGAAAACTTTTCGGCGGAAAGACGAGGGTCCCGTGTAGTACGGAGCGAGGGGCCTTCGGTGTGTGTCCGCGTACCGCGCGTGTAACATGTGTGTGTGTGTGCGTGTGTGTGTGTGTGTGTGCGTGCTGTGTGTGTGTGCGTGTGCGTGTGTTGCGTGTATGTGTGTGTGTGTGTGTGTGTGTGTGTGTGTGCGTGTGTGTGGTGTGTGTGTGGTGTGTGTGTGTGTGGTGTGTGTGTGTTTTGGTTTTGGTGTGCGCGCGGTGTGTGGTGTGTGTGTGTGTGGCGTGTGTGTGTGTGGAAGGGCAGACCTGAGTTCATCGGCATATCCCTCTTGCGAGAGGTATAACCTGGTATTATTGATGTATATATGTATATAAATATAATATATTGATAGATATCTGTATATGTATATGTAATATATATATATATAGAGAGAGAGAGAGAGAGAGAGAGAGAGAGAGAGAGAGACAGAAAGAGAGAGAAAGAAAGAAAGAGAATTGACGTATGATCGATCTGTAGATATATGATCGATGATGATATCTAAAGACACGTGAAACGCTGCAGCAGGGCGGTTCGAACAGAGCACGATGACACAGGCGACCAAACAGACGTGAAACTCGCAGGTCGAGGCGAAATGCGCGTGTTTGCCGAAGGATTCAATTCGTAGGCGCCATAAAAATTCCACGTACCGAGAGTGCCGTGAGAGCAAATATGCGCCAAAGGCAGCCGAACTTCGTCTGCTAGCGCGTGTATCTCCCCTGCCGCCTGTCAGCCGACCAACCTTTCGGGCCTAGCCCGCTGCCAGCCCAGCCGGTCTATGCAGCGAGCACATGCTGTGAACAGGTGGAAGAAACGGCCGTCATCAGCACACCTGTAATCAGGAGCATGCAGCCTCCACAGGTAACGCACAGTCGCGGCGTCGCAGCGCCCCCTGGAGAAGAGTGTCGAGGACGCGATAATTGAATATGAAGACAGCCGACAGTCGTTTTTTCTCCTCCGTTTTGTTTACATTCCGATAAATAGCGTCTCGTATTTCAATAATTTGTATGTTTCGCACGTAGCACACTCTACGTTTTCAAGAAGCGTGATTTAATAACGCATGTATCAAGCCTAGCGGGGGATGATGATCACGCCCGAGTAAACCCCCCCACCCCAACCCACCCCGGAGATGTCTGTCTTGGAGGAGAGAAATGGTCCGCAGATCAGGGGGACCCGTTGTCAAAAACAAAGTTTCTCCTATCATTCACTCATATATTTACTCATATAGTTACTCAACATCAACCTTTTCTCGTGGACCGTCGACGGAATCGTGTGCCGTAAAATTATAATTATGCGAAAACATGCTAGGATTTTCCATTCTCGATGTTTCTGTGGGCGGTCTGCGAGTCAACGTTATTGTTGAGACTTATGTTGAGACTAATTCTGTTTGCAGACCACGGGCCCCCCGCCTTACATGTACCGATGGCAGCAGAGCAAAGGGAAGACGACGACGATCATTGCGCTTGGCAAGGGTTGGGGTTGGGGGGGGGGGAGCGGCGCCCGCTGATTCAATTTCGTGTCGTAATACGCAGCAATAAAACGCGCGCGCGCCGTCGCATTAAAAGCAGATGGACGGGCATTACACCACCATTAGCCCTCACGAAGGTACCACTATATCTCCACATAAACGAGCCGGGTAGTTGAATCACCTCCCCGCATGCCAGCACATATATATTTATTTATCTATCTATCTATATATATATATATATATATATATATA
>NW_014577311.1:328173-329421 GCF_000485595.1 Priapulus caudatus | reverse complement strand
GCTGCAACTAGGTTAGCAGACGACAGTGGAACCGTACGGTTCTGTGTGACTGTTGTAGATGAGCATTTGGACGGCATTTACATTTACAGGAAATTGTCGGCAATAATAGGTGAAAGAGAATATAGAAACATTAAGACTTTGGTAGTAAATAAATTTCGTATTTATTTAGCATTATATTTTATTGAAACGCTCCAAGTGCCTGTGGGCTCGACTAAGACTGGCTGGCCGTTATGCACAACCGTTATGACACAAGCGCGCGCTCAGCGTAGACTGGCCCCTGACCGTTTCCGTTGGACTGTTATCCGAAGCAGCGCTAACACGCAGCAAATAGGACGCGACCCAGGGTTAGACTAGGTGATTATGATTACCGCGAACGTAAGTGCCAGGTCGAGTTGTGTGTATGTTGCGGTTTGCGTGGGTTGAATTCTTCCTTCTACTCTAGTTGCTTTGAATACTATATTTTTATCATATAATTTTTTTTCTATAGAACTCACTCTTGAATTCTATAGATTTGGTATAGTAAATATTTTTTATAGGAAAACATCTACAGAATTCTATAAAATATTGCTACAGAATAAAACTAATTGCTTTGAATACTATATTTTTATCATATAATTTTTTTTCTATAGAACTCATTCTTGAATTCTATAGATTTTCTATAGAAAAACATCCACAGAATTCTATAAAATTTCTATAAGAAAATGTTTTCTATACTTTTCTATAGACATTTTATAGTATTCTATAGAATATTTTCTTAAGGGTTGTATATTGTCCGTTTTACGACAATCGCTTTTACAAAAAAATACATGTATGTATATGTATGTGTATGTGTATGTATATCATATATTATATATATGACAACAAAATATATGTTGTGCAATGCAGCGTTGGTGGCTTAGTACGCTCGCCAATGACAAAATAAGAAATCCAAGTGTAATAAACTACACAAGTTGTTTTTACAGGAAGCAGCGATCTATGCAGCTGCTGGAGAGTATAACAGGGGTTCGACATGCCCCACGACTCGTCCACGACTCCCACGTATAGTAACCGTAGGCCGACCCCCTCCCCCTCCCAGACACGTACCTACCACACTACACAAAAGATTCGTGACGGGTGTAACCCGCCTCAGAAAGAATGCGTCATCTGATGTGCCCAACACGCACGCACACCCACGCTCGTACTTACACGCTCGTACTTACACGCACGCACACAGACGCTCGCACACAGACGCGCGGGCACACACACGCG
>NW_014577311.1:326660-327550 GCF_000485595.1 Priapulus caudatus | reverse complement strand
ACACACACGCTCGTACTTACACGCGCGGGCACACACACGCTCGTACTTACACGCGCGGGCACACGCTCGAACTTACACGGGCGGGCGCACACACGGACACACACGCTCGCACACAGACGCGAAGGCACACACACGCACACACACGCTTGTACTCATACGCACTCACACGCGTGGGTACACGCTCGCACTCACACACGCTCGTACTCACACACACACGCTTGTACTCATACGCACTCACACGCGCGGGCACACACACGCACACACACGCTCGCACGCAGACGCGCGGGCACACACACGCACACACACGCTCGCACTCACACACACGCACACACACGCTCGCACTCACACACACGCACACACACGCTCGCACTCACACACACGCACACACACGCTCGTACACACACACACACACGCACACACACGCTCGTACTCACATGCATATACACGCTCGCACACAGACGCGCGGGCACACACACGCACACACACGCGCGGGCACACACACACACGCTCACACACGCTCGTACTTACACGCTCGTACTTACACACACGCGCACTCACACGCACACACACGCTCACACACGCTCGTACTTACACACACGCGCACTCACACGCTCGTATACAGACGCACACACACGCGCGGGCACACACACGCGGGCACACACACGCACGCAGACGCTCGCACTCACACACACGCACACACGCGCTCGTACTCACACACACGCACACACGCGCTCGTATCACACACGCTCGCACACAGACGCGCGGGCGCACACGCACACACACGCTCGTACTCACACACAGACGCGCGGGCACACGCTCGTACTTACACGCGCGCACACACACGCACGGGCACACACACACACGCACACACACGCTCGTACTCACACACA
>NW_014577311.1:316903-325137 GCF_000485595.1 Priapulus caudatus | reverse complement strand
TCGCACACCCACGCTCGTACTTACACGCTCGCACACCCACGCTCGTACTTACACGCACGCACACAGACGCTCGCACACAGACGCGCGGGCACACACACGCTCGTACTCACACGCACGCACACCCACGCGCGGGCACACACGCTCGCACACAGACGCGCGGGCACACACACGCACACACACGCTCGCACACACGCGCACGCACACCCACGCTCGCACACAGACGCGCGGGCACACCCACGCACACACACGCTCGTACTCACACGCTCGCACACAGACGCGCAGGCACACACACGCTCGCACACAGACGCACGGGCACACACACGCACACAGACGCGCGGGCACACACACGCACACACGCTCGCACACAGACGCGCACAGGCGCGCGGACACACGCACACACACACACGTACACAGACGCGCGGGCCCACACACGCACACACACACACACATACGCACGGGCACACACACACATACGCACGGGCACACACACGCTCGCACACACACTCGTACTCACACGCGCGGGCACACACAAGCACACACGCTCGTACTCACACACGCACACATACGCGCGGGCACACACGCGCACAGACGTACGCGCGGGCACACACACACACACGCACACACACGCTCGTACTTACACGCGCGGGCACACACACACACACACACGCACACACACGCTCGTACTTACACGCGCGGGCACACACACGCACACACACGCTCGTACTTACACGCGCGGGCACACACACGCTCGTACTTACACGCGCGGGCACCCCACGCCTCGAACTTACTAACGCGCGGCGGGCCGCCACAAACGGTCACACACACAGCTCACGCACACAGACGCGAAGGCGCACACCACGCTCAACACGCTTCTTGATACTATACGACTCATCACGGTGCGCGGTACAACGCTCTCACTCACACATCCGCTGATACTCACACAACCACGTTTTTACTCATACGACACTCACACGCGTGGCAGCCACACGCACACAACACGCTCGCACGCAGACGCGCGGGACAACACCGCACTACACCGCTCGATCACAACCGCACACGCGCTCGCACCTTCACACAACACGCATCACACACTTGGCTCGCACTCACACCCACGCACACACCGACTTCGTTACTACACCACAACACAACACGTCGTACTCACATGCATATACACGTCTCGCACACGACGGCGCGGGGCACACACACGCCACACACGCGCGTGCACACCATCAACCTGCTTCAACACACGCGTCGTACTTACACGCTTCGCACTTACACGCGCATGGTGCACACACAGACGCTCACACACGTCGTCACACACGCACTCACCGCTTGTATACAGGGACGTCACACACGGCGGGCACCACAGCGCGGGCATCCTACACCCGCGGCACGTACACACCGCACAACGCACTCACACGCTCGTATACAGACGACACAGGCACGCGCGGGGCACAACACGCCACGCAGACGCTCGCATCACAACACGTTACCGCGTCGTACTAAACACACGCACACACGCGCTCCGATATCAACGCACGCTCCATCACAGACGCTGCGGGCGCACACGAACACACGGCTCGCTACTAACAAGACGCTCGGGCACAACGCTCAGTACTCACAGCGCGCGCCAAACAACGCACGTGCGCACACACCAACACGCACACCATCACGCCTCGTAATATACACACATGCCACACAGACGCCGGCGGGCACACCACACGTCGTACAAACACGCGCGGACACCACACGCAACAACATGCCACACAAACGCGCGGACACACACACGCGCACACACACACTCGTACTCCACGTCGCAACACACGCTGCACCCACACACACACACAACGCACACAACGCTCGCACACAAGACGCAGGCGGGCACACACACGCTCGTACACACCGCACACACACGCTCGCAACACACACACCACGCACACACACGCTCGCACACAGACGCGCGACACACACACGCATCGCACTCACACGGCGCGGTGCGCACACACGCTTCGCGAGCAACAACGCGCGGACACGCACACGTCGCATTCACACGCGCGGGCGCACACCGCACACACACCACACCACACACACGCTCGCTATTACAGACGCGCGGGCTCAAACACGTTCGTTACTCACAACAAACACGCTGTACTCACACACGCACACACACGTCGCAGTCACACGCGCTTGGGCGCACACGAACGCACACACTACGCCAGAGACGACGCGGGGCAAACAACGCCTCGTACCACGCTCGTAACGCACACAGGTCACACATCACGCAACACACGCTGTACTGCAAACACGCACACAAATAACGCGCGCGGCGCACACACGCTGCTATCACAGACGCGCAGCCACACACCGCCGTTCTCAGGGGACGAGCGCCACACACGCACACACACACCACACAACAACACACACATTACACGCACACACACGATCGCAACACAGACGCGCGGGCCACAACGCAGCGCCAACCACGCTAGCACCACACGCACGCGCGCACACAAGACCTTCGTACTCAAGAACGCTCGTACTCACACGCTGGTACTTACACGGCCGGGGGCACACACACGCTCGTACCTTACACGGCTCAGTACTTACACGACGCGGGCACACACACGCTCGGCAGCACGACGCCACACACGCTACGCAGCGCTACGCACGCACGCAAACACCACACGTATTACAAAGGATCGTGAGCGGGCGTACCGCCTCTTAAGATCGTGTCACCTACTACGCTTGCCCGCCCATCTCAAAGCGAAAGCGCAACCCGCATAGAGGCCTTGCCCAATAAATGAGATTTTTGTATTCTCGCGTGTTACATTAGAGCTGCTAAATAGTAGTCAGAGGTAATTCGCAATTAATATGCAGCAAAACCTCTGAAAAGATGCCAATTTTACTACCGTATTTAACAATGCGTACTACATGGCGTCGAACAATTTGGACGGACTTCGGATGGTTTTCACCAAACACACACGCGCGACGCGTTAATATATAGTATTTTATTATATAATATATATATTATATATATACAATACATTCATACCATATATATTAAATATATATTTATAATATACAATATGTAACGAGCTGGTTCCGAGTCACACCCGCGCCCAAATATACATCAATAAATAACGCAGGTATACTCTGCGAGACGGGATATGCTGATATATGATACGCACGGTTGCTTCACACACACACGCACACCACACGCCACGCACACGCATCAAGCACACGCAACGCGCACGCGCACGCGCACACGCACACGCACACGCACACAAGCTAGGTACATAAAGAATATATTTGCATATAAGCTACGAGTATAAGCTCCTATATATGCAGTATGGATAGCGTTGCAGGAAGGGTCAGTGGGGATTCTGGACCCATGGCTGAACGCTCCATGGGTGGATGTGATACACGTTCACACGAGACGAGAACGAAAACCGATCCAACTGCTGATCTATACCAACGCAGCAGCAGCAGCAGCCGAGTAAGACAACAAGGCACTTCTTATACAATCCACATCTCCGTACAGCCAACAGAGATACTCTACGACAGAAATGTAGACGTCCCCCCGAAGCACCAGCGCTGCCGTCCGCTCAATTCACAACGACGTTTGCAGTCAGTCTACGGGCAGCGTTCACACACAATAACACACGTAAGAGCGGCGGTGTTTTTTTGGCACGACGCCAGGTGATAAGATAACACCATGATAACAGGCCAATAAACCCATTCGGGCCGATTCAACTACTGCGTATCTCTGGTTCGCAAGAACGCTCCAAGGGCAGCAAAGAAATGATGTTTCTCGTGCTAGACTTCGTCTGTTGACAGCAGGGCCACTCCGTGCGGGCATGGCAGGAAGCCAGCAGCAGCCTGGCCGCTAGCAGACGCCCGACGGTGCGGCCTGCATAGCGAGCTCTCCTAGTATTTGCTTACGGCTGCGTTCACTGCACTCGTGGCTCTGACAAGCCGTAACGTATGATCACTGAACAAACACACGCTGCTAACATGCCGACAAAGTTTATTTGCCTATAAACATTTTTACATAACAAAGTAGTAAAGGGTGCACGCGCTCGCGCGCACGAATCGACCTATGTACAAGCAATATAATGCGAGTAATGGTAACAAATGTATTACAAGCAGTGAAATCGCTTATGTATTCGTATCGCTGAACGATAATTGCATGTATCCAACTCTATTGGCCTAATCAAAACCACATTGAATGCAAACTTTTAATCTATTGCCACGCATGCGCTGACAGGGTCAAACCAAAAAGGTTTGGTACCATCTCAGGTCACTGTGCGATGCTTCCGCATGGAGCCAGTTCCGAGTATTAATCGCTTGAATATGGCTTCATCTCGCTTTGAAATTGGAACCAGTTCCGAGTGGAGACTGCTTGAATGTGGCTTCATCTCGTCTTGTTCGAGTTCCGAGTGGACACTGCTTGGATATGGCTGCTTCAGCTTACACAGCATCAGTACCGGCTCAAAATGGAGACAATTTCTTCGGCTAACACTCCGACGACCTGTCCTGACCTCGGACTGCGTCATCGGGATAATGGACAATATAATCGTTTGATTAAAATCTTCGCCTTATCTTCCGCTGTCGCTAGTCAAGAATGTAATTTATCGCGACCGGCGCATGTACTCAGAGCGACGGGAAGCGACGCGCTGATTCAGATCTGCTAAGCGCACGCAACGAAGAACGCGCAACGTAGAACACGCACGCTCGAAGATGGCGTGCTGAAAATGTACACAGCTAAATTTCCCTACGCAATGCCATAATGGTTGCAGCTAAACAGCATTGCGATTAAATACCTTGAATTGTTCGCGATGCCGGCTATGACACTGATAAGACTGTCACCATTCGTCTTCAGCTGCACGCCGAGTGCAGAGTTGGATGTGACGAGGCGGCGCAGTACATGCAGAATGGTCTTGCATCTGTGACTGTCGCCGACGAGCAGGGCTTGTCGATAGCTCTCCTGCCACCAGCGAGCGATGACAAACGTCGTAAAACAAATGCCAAGTCACTAACCACTTAAAAACGACAATAGTACACAGTGCGCAAATACGCAAACGTACATTATACTTATACATTATATTTATATTCATATATATACTCGCATACTGCACACACAAAATAGCACACAGCAACACAACAGCATAACAATAGTATAGAAAGACCAGCTAGATCAAACATGCGACAGAAAGAGTGAACGATGGTAAAACAGTGGTAAGCACAGCTCTACATAACACACCGTCAGCTATATAAAGTGCTAACGTTCGTCGACAATCAAACATAATTCGCAAAGGAAAGCAAACAGGGATAGGCGCCGTGGTAACGAAGCCATAGTTGGGATCTAATAAGTGAGAATGCAGCTGCAAGCCACTAAGGACTAATGAGTTTCTCACCAGGCAGTCGGCCGAGAAGGCGCGTTCATACTCGCCCCCATATAGCTGCACCAGCAACGACAGATCCTTCAGGGAAGCCTCCTGTAGCTCCCCATCTCCGCAGCACAGCTGTAAGGCAAACACAGGTGACGCTCTTGTGTTTAACGACAGGTGAGGGGTAAACGCGTCGCTAATTTGCACGTCGATTTGAAACGTCGCCTTCACAGCCCCTCCTCCCAAGAAATTAGACACAGACGTCGAATACAGCGCGGATTTCGTTAAATGGCCGGGGCTATGGTTTGCGTTTACTGTAGAATTTTATAGCGTCGTTACGATACCAGGCGGGTAAGACGTCCCGTGAGGCTGACTAATGGTCTGTGAGTGACGAGCAGAGCTTCAGCTTCTTGTCTTTCGCTCGCTTCCTCTCCTCCTCCGTCCCTCTTCACCTAGGCAAGACGGCAGCACAAAGGTACGAGTGAACGCCGCGGTATGCGTGCATTGCTTGTTGCCGTTGCCGATAATTTTATAGCGTTATCAGTTAAACATATACGGACGAGTCACTCTCCCGACACAGCAATGCCGTGATAAAATCAAAGCAGATCGCAAAGGTATTTACGATCTTAGACGTTGCCACAATGCCATACCTCACAAAGCATCGCACATAAAGGGCACACCTACAACACCGCACATAGAGGGCACACCAACAGCACCGCACATAGAGGGAGCACCTACAGCACCGCACATAGAGGGCGCACCTACAGCACTGCACATAGAGGGCGTACCTACAACACCACACACAGAGGGCACACCTACAACACCACACATAGAGGACGCACCTACAACACCACACATAGAGGGAGCATCTACAACACTGCACATAGAGGGCGCACCTGCTGCACCGCACATAGAGGGCGCACCTACAACACCACACATAGAGTGCACACCTACAACACCACACATAGAGGGCGCACCTACAACACCACACATAGAGGGCGCACCTACAACACCACACATAGAGGGAGCACCTACAGCACCGCACATAGAGGGCGTACCTACAACACCACACATAGAGTGCACACCTACAACACTACACATAGAGGGCGTACCTACAACACCACACATAGAGGGCACACCTACAACACCACACATAGAGGGAGCACCTACAGCACCGCACATAGAGGGCGCACCTACAGCACTGCACATAGAGGGCGTACCTACAACACCACACATAGAGGGTGCACCTACAACACCACACATAGAGGGAGCACCTACAACACCACACATAGAGGGAGCACCTACAGCACCACACATAGAGAGCACACCTACAGCACCGCACATAGAGGGCGCACTTACAACACCACACATAGAGGGAGCACCTACAACACCACACATAGAGGGCGCACCTACAGCACCACACATAGAGGGCGCACCTACAACACTGCACATAGAGGGCGCACCTACAACACCACACATAGAGGGTGCACCTACAACACCACACATAGAGGGCGCACCTACAGCACCACACATAGAGGGCGCACCTACAGCACCGCACATAGAGGGCACACCTACAGCACCACACATAGAGGGCGCACCTACAGCACCGCACATAGAGGGAGCACCTACAACACCACACATAGAGGGAGCACCTACAGCACCACACATAGAGGGTGCACCTACAACACCACACATAGAGGGCGCACCTACAACACCACACATAGAGGGCGCACCTACAACACCACACATAGAGGGCGCACCTACAACACCACACATAGAGGGCGTACCTACAACACCACACATAGAGGGAGCACCTACAACACCACACATAGAGGGCGCACCTACAACACCACACATAGAGGGCGCACCTACAGCACCGCACATAGAGGGCACACCTACAACACCACACAGAGGGAGCACCTACAACACCACACATAGAGGGAGCACCTACAACACTGCACATAGAGGGCGTACCTGCAGCGCGGTGCGTACGACCTTGCAGAGCGACCTCAGCATGCCGCCTCTCACAGCGAGGAGGTCAGCGAGCGTGGCGGCATAGCTGTCAGCGTTCACCTCACCTTCCTTCTCCTTCTCCAGCAGGCAGGCAGTCAGCCTCTCTCCCAGCGCACGCACACACTCCACAAGACCTGCCGCGCGAAATCATCTCGTGAGATAATGCTGTGGGGGGGGGGGAGTTCGCTTCAGCGGTGCGAGGAGGAAGAAATGTTGGGTCGAGCGCCAAAATCGAGAAAATTTTCATGTACTTGTGTTTTCACTACTAACGGTTACAGATTGTGTTTACGATTAGGAACAGGAATTACAGTTAGAGTTCCGTTCAGTTACACAGTTTTTACTCTGCTAGAAAAATTGGGCAGGGAAGGGTGGCCTGACCCATAAAACTCGAATACCGGGTGGATACGGAGAGCAGTGTAGTGTTGACGTACCATGTTCGTATAGGCTAGCAGTAGCAGGGTTTGGATAGAGGGGCAGTACACAAGCGACGATCTTGAGAGAGTTGTGAATGACAGCACCGCACGGCTTGTTCGAATTCTCCTGCAATACAAGGAAACAATCACGACTCTACGTGAGGGAAACCACTTGTTACTCGCCGCGGCTTGCGCTCAGGTAACCCATAGGATTCCTTAACCCCGCTAAACATATGTATCGGTCATCGTCATTCGTTGTTAGAGGTGTAACGATACATTATGGTCACATTACAATATGTATCCCGATACACAGACAGAAAGATAATATATATAATATCAAGAGCGTATAAGAAGGAAAGCGTACAACGGTGAAATGTTGAAACCATGTTGCAGTATTAGTCGAATTAATAAACTTTCC
>NW_014577311.1:312820-315453 GCF_000485595.1 Priapulus caudatus | reverse complement strand
GAACACATAATGAAAGTGTGTGCCAAGATATCAAAAAAGCTGAAATTTTTGCAGATCAGGAAATTTCTCGACCATGATTCCTTCCTGAAGTTTTACTTTGGCTTTGTTTTGCCTGATATTGATTATGGTATTGTTGTGTGGGGAAATGCCACAAAGAGTTATATTGACAAACTTTTTAACATACAGAAACGTTTTGCGCGTTTGATTCTGAACATTCGTAGACCTTCAGATGCCCGCACTGAAGAAATGTTTTCGCAGCTAGGATTTATGACTGTTCGCCACCGTTGTTATTACCATCAGATCGATGGTAATAACAACGGTGGCGAACAGTCATAAACACTCATAGATCTCTTTTAACTTACAAAATTTTACGTAAGCACACACCAGCCTATCTTGACGGTTTTTTTAAACTTTTAAACATGAAGTGAGCTCAAGACGGACGCGTAGTGTGTGTGCAGATGAAGCACGTTTATATCCGCCCCGTGCACGCACTGAAATGCTAAGAAAATCGGTGTGCTGCGGCATCTAAGTGGAATAAATTACCTCCTGACATTCGAGATGCCCCCACCATTTCTTCTTTTAAAGTCCATCTAAAAATAATCTTGCCCTATCAATAGGGCCCATTGTGTTCTACTTACCCTGTACAATTTTAGTCCAAGTACTTCAACTCTTATTGTGTATTTATTTAATATTTAACTGTTCTATTGCTGTGAGACGGCCATGAGGAAGATAGGTCCGCGCCATTTTACTGTGTCTGTACCTAACATGTTTTACCGTAGTTAAATAAGGTTTTTACTTACTTACTTACTTACTTACTTACCTGTCTATAAAAGACATTTTTTACCACTTCCCTTGTGGCCAGTTATACAGTGACATACCCTCTACGCAATGAACGTCTGTTTATAAAGCACACTTGCCACTGCCTTTGAGTGGAGTTATACAGTAGAAAGCACGTCTAAAGAACAAACACCTGTCTATAAAGGACACTTGGGGGTTTCCCCGACTGATCCTTACCTACAGGTTTGAGTGTAATACACACACGAGTCCATGCATCACACACTTGCACAACCTACACAAAAAAAACAACCGCCGCGCATTAAGAACGCGTACATCGCCACTCACTCTGGAATAACCTTTTCGAAGAGCTCTGAGACGTCTGCCACCGTCGTGCCGCCGGCGCCCCCTGCATCGTCCTTCCTGCATCTCTCGCCGGCGCCCCCTGCTGGGGAAGGCAGGAGCTCGGCGACGATGGCGACGAGGAGACCGAGAGCGGTCGCGCGGATCCCGAGCGTCGCCGCCACCGCCGCCGCGAGACGCAGCAGCGCCGGCGCCACCTGTCTCAGCATCTATGCAGCGAGCGAGCAGCGTCAGTTTAGATAACATACTGGCGCCACCTAGTGTATGGACGCTGTGCAGTACAATATGCTGTGAATGCACGACGTTATCGCGCCACGTCGTGAGGGATTAACGTCTATGACACTGCAACAGTGGCGCCACCTTGTTTACATATACTGTGAGGTACAATTTCTTCTAGGCCGCGGTAATATATGTATATATGTATATATATATATATATACAGTCCTGGTAAAGAGTTATTAGATAAGGCATGAGAGAGGAGAATTAAAAATATTTAACATATTTTACATATACATATTGGTGGAGCTGAAAACACATCTATCCGGCGATGGGATAAACATGTGACCTCGTGGACCATAATGCATAAATGCCGGCGAAGAATCCAATTACTGTATACGCCATATTTTTCGCCATATTTTTCGCGTACATATATTTTCGCGAATTCAGACTTGACGGACAATTTCGCGAGTGGTCAATTTTGCGGTCGGTGAACTACGAATTATTCGGTATTATTCGGTATGAATTATTCGCGTGTTGTTATTTTCGCGGTCGGGAACGCGTTCCGCAAAATTCGCGAAAATTAAACCACCGCGAAATATACAGCGTATACAGTACACTCTGCTTCAATAAAGCCTTGCGCGGACTTGCGACTCTTGGTTGCTCGTCGCTGCAACCTGCAACCGCATGCGATCGGTCGCGCGCTTCACCATGTGTGCGCATGCAAGTCGCTGTCTACCCGCACACAATGCGATTTCGAAGCGATTTTAGAGCGATTGGGAGCGACGAGTTGCAAGTTCGATTTCTTGCAACTCGTTGCAAGCGACCAGAATCGCTACGAGTTGCAGTTGCACGTTCCCGCAGACGTAGCGATTTCACAGCAATTTCGACTGCGATTCTAGAATCGCAGCCGAGTTGTATGAAAATGTCGCAAGTCTGCGCTAGGCTCAAGCCAGACGCTAACGCGTACCATTGTCTCGTGGAGCTGGATGAAGCTGAGATGCTGCGTGAGAGCCTGCGCTATGCTCAGCAGCACTGCCACGAACTCTGTGTGACCTCCTAGACGTGAGGACAATGCGATGATCAGTGACACGTGTCGACCACAGCACAGAAGCAGCTGTCACACACGCACGCACGCACGCACGAACACGCAGGTACGCACGCACGAACACACGCACGTACGCACGCACGCACGCACGCACGCACGCATCCACGCACGCACCCATGCTCGCACGCGCGCACGCACGCACGCACGAACACGAACACACGCACGCACGCAC